>NW_027532592.1:5915004-6056865 GCF_008692635.1 Crocuta crocuta
GGCTCTTGTTGGTTTTAAAGACCTGTTATGCTCTCTGTATCTATGAGCGCTGCTATATCCAAGAATACTCTTTGACTGTCCAGGGACTATCCTTTCAGAGAGTGTTTTTTGAATGGTATCTCTTGGTCTCTCTTGTTGGGACCTTGGTTATTTTATTTTCCTATTCGTAGTGATATTTGGGACTCTCCACTTATGTACTCTGGCTTGTTTCTTGAGGTAGCTGTTAGAGGCTCTCTCAGTGGATTCTGCGTCCTTTTTCTCCCAATCTCTCAGTTTTTGTAAGGTTTCCAATGACTTCAGATCTTTTCTGTGTGATGTATGGGCACAAGTGCAAGTACGGAGCTCATTACTTCTCCACCATCTTGCCCCCTCCTCCTAAAAGTAGTCTTAAGAATATACTTTCCCCTCTTGTCCCTTCATACTATTTCACACTTATGATTTTAATATCATATTTATTAAAATAAATTGTAAAGAACCATTTCCATTTTTTCTTGGCTTTTATTAGTTTTAGTCTCATAGCATCTGCAGACTCCTGGGAACATATATTTTATCACCACTTCTGTGTTATTAGAGCCCAAACAGGATCTACCCTTTCTATGATGATACACACTCTTTCAATTTTCATGACTCTAGGCAGTACAGAATCTTTCTTTTTTTATTTAACTTTTTCAACAATTATTTATTTTTGAGAGACAGAGAGATACAGAACGTGAGTAGAGGAAGGTCAGAGAGAGAAGGAGACACAGAATCTGAAGTAGGCTCTAAGCTCTGAGCTGTCAGCACAGAGCCTGACATGGGGCTCAAACTCGTGAACTGTGAGATCATGACCTGAGTCAAGGTTGGACATTTAATGGACTGAGCACCCAGGCGCCCCTGCACAGAATCTTTCAAGGGTCTGTCACATATCTTTTCATTGTCTTTGATTCTTTCTCTCTTTTATGTATCTGGGTACCATTACATGTTAATTACTCATTATCCAACAAACCTTCATCCTTTTTCCTGTTACCATCACCCTTCCCTTTGACCACTTCAATTACCTTCTCTTTTGCCCATTTATACTTCATTCTCCACATATCAGCAGAGCAGTCTTTAAAAACTATTAATAGTATTAGGGTCTTGCCCAATGCTCAATGCCCTATCACACTTAGAATAATATACTTCAACTTAAAAGACTCTAAATATTATAGTTCTTGCTGATTCCTACTCCATTATATTGCTTCTTGTTTTCTTAATGTGTATTTATTTTACAGTTTACTTATTTATTTTGAGAGAGAGAGAGAGAGAGAAAGAGGGTAAATAGGAGAGGATCAGAGAAAGAGGAAGAGAGAATCCCAAGCAAGCTCTGTGCTGTCAGCTAGAGCCTGACCTGGGGCTCGAACTCATGAACATGAGATCATGACCTGAGCCAAAATCAAGAGTATGTCATTTAACCGATTGAGCCACCCAGGCGCCCCTAAATATTTACTTATTTTTGAGAGAGAGGGAGTGCAAGTGGCAGAGGGGTAGAGAGAGGAAGACAGAGGATCTGAAGTGGACTCCGTGCTGACAGCAGAAAGCCCAACATGGGGCTCAAATTTCACGGACCATAAGATCATAGCCTGAACAGAAGTTATACATTTAACCAACAGCCACCCAGACGCCCCACTCTTTGCTTTTTATATTAAATCCACACTGGCTTTCTTTATGTTCCACCACCGTACCAACTCTTTCCCAGTTAGGGCCTTTGCATTAGCCATCCTCTCTGCCTTTAGCACCTGTCCAGACCTTTAGTTGGCTGGCTTTTGTCATTCAGGTCTCTGCTGAAATGTCTGTCACCTGCTCAGAGATGAACCCTGATCATCCTCTGCCCCGGAGTTTTTCTTTACAATATGGCCCTTCACAGGTGTCCAGCTGACTCAGTTGGTAGAATATGAGACTCTTGATCTTGGCTGTGAGTTTGAGTCCCACATTGGTTGTAGAAATTACTCAACGATAAAATCTTTTTTAAAGTTAATTTATTTATTTTGAGAGAGAGGGAAAGAGAGAAAGAAAGTGAGGAGGAGTGGGTCAGAGAGAGAAGAAGAGAGAATCCCAAATAGGCTCTGTGCTGCCAGCACAGAACTCACAAACTTTGAGATCATGACCTGAGCCTAAACCAAGAGTTTGACACTTAACCCAGTGAGGCACCAGGCATCCCTCAACAATAAAATCTTTAAAAATAATAACATGGCCCTTCATAGCTTTCTCACTCTCTGGTATATTGTTTACTTTTTTAAAATATTTATTTATTTTGAGAGAGAGAGAGAGTGGGGGAGGGGCAGAGAAAGAGAGACAGAGAGAGAGGAAGACAAAGAATTCCAAGCAGGCCTCTGCACTTTCAGAGCCTGACATGGGGCTCAAACCTATGAACCATAAGATCATGACCTGAGCCAAAATCAAGAGTTGGACATTCAACTGACTGAGCCACCCAAGCGTCCCTGATGTTATTTATTTATATTAGCTCCATGAGAGTTTGGAACTAATCTCTCATGTGCAACACCATGTCCTTAAGCTTTCTAAAGTATCTGGAATAAACATCTACACCCAGCCAAGCATAGCATTGGGGATATAGAAATGAATATGATAAAATGTCATAACTGCAAATGTATGTGTTATCCATTTGGTATCATCACCTGGTCTGTAAATGGTAAATCCAATTTCTCCTTCTCAGTCTTCTCTAACCAGACAGCCTGTTCCTTTGGATTTATATCTTCTCTTTTTAGAAATATAACAGGATGAATGTGTTTTGTTATACTTGGTCAGGGAATTAATTGTTCTGTCTCTTCAAGAGATCTTCATGGAGATCGGATGACATTGTTCTGTGTTACTTTTATGTATTATCTTCAGTGCTTAATTATGAAACTGCTCTTCTTATTATTGCTTTATGTGTTCCAGTTCGTCTTGACTAGACCGTTAATTCTTTATTTTATATTCATCCAATTTCAGTGTATTGCTCAATATACAATAAGTGCACCTGATAAATTCTTTTCAGGTTAATTTTTCAACAGTATCTTCCTATAATGATTATAGTCTCCAAACATGACTATTGGGAAAAATAGTATTTCATTTCTTAATTTGTTGTTTTCTTTCCAGAAAACAGAAAAGAAAAAGAAAAGAAAATGTGCCTTGGGGGAAACCTTCACATGAGCATTTACCAAAAGGGAATAAGCAACTGAATCTGAAGTACAAAGCTGGTGGGGGTTATTTGGGGTGTTTTTTGGTTTTGTGGTGTGTGTGTGTGTTTTACTTCGCAGCAGCAAACAGAGTAAGAATGCTAGTAATCAAACTTTAAAAATAATCCCTTGAAAGGAAAATGTATCTCAAATTAACTTTTGCTTTATATGTTTCTTTGGAGTAAAGATGGCTGAAATTCAATCCCCCACCATTTCAGTACATCCTGAAGAGCATAAATCCTAACCAGATTTTAATTCGTTTCTTTGCGGAAACTTTCTTCCTTAGGTCTCATTTCCTGAACCCGACTCCAGGGTACAATCTGGTGCTATCCTGTGTCCCGTTTTCAAAATTGATTTAATTGCAAATGTTGGCGAGCCCTTGAACCGTGGAAACTTATTACCCACAATAATGTGCTCTTGCTCATTAAAAAGATGATATATTGAGTACAATTTACCTAGTATGTTCAAATATGTACTTAATATTACCTAGTATGTTCAAAATATAATAATAATTAATGAATTAATCTGTAACAGTTGCCATTTCTTAAGGAAGCCTTACATTCTGGGGACAGGACTTACAACTTGACGTGCTGGCTCCTTTCTCCTCTTTAACAATTCTGTGGGACAATTCTTAATGTCCCTATTTTGTACCTAGGAAAGTGAGGCTTAGCAAGTTTGAGAAATATTCCCTAAGTAAGTAGAAGAGGGAGAATTCAGATAGGGTTCTTCGTGGCTACAATGTCTCTGGCTTTAATTTCTTTGCAGTGTAGAACTTCATAAATAGTGTGGACAAGCCTTCCCAACCTGCTCTGCCTTTGCTGTATAGCAGCAGGCAAGGGAGGGCCTGAATTGACTGGCAGGATGCCTAGGCTTTGGTAGACAGGTTGGCAGATGATCGCCAGGGTTGACTTCTAAGACTTTGTTATAGTTTGATGGGAAGAATAATAGCACCATAAAACCTTAGATTGTAACTTGTCCTTGTCCTGCGAGCATTCCACAAGATGAGCAAACATTTCTAGTACATTTTAACTTCATAAATGAGCAATATCTTGCAATATGACAATATGTGGTGCTGAACCTCACGTGGTCACAGCTGAGCCAATGGTTCTTCTCTCTCTCTCTTTCTCTTCCTGTGGGATTGTGGGTGATTGGCTCCCATGTTCAGATGCTCGGTCTTAGGCGGCGGTGTCTGGCAGAAATCAGTGATATTTCAGAATGTTGGAAGGTGCCCACAACTGCCACTAGTGTATTCTTGTCATTAGCTTAGGAATGCTTTGTCTTATTTTAGGTCAGGCTGCCTGCAAATAGACACCCTTTCCTCTGCTGCCTTATTGCCAGTTACATTAAATACAGTATATGACAAGAGTTTATTAATAATGTCCTGGAGTCAACATCTATTAGTGATAGTGAAAGTTGTCCTACACACTAACCTTCTTCTCTCTTGTCTCCCTCACACCAGCCACAAAAGTTTTCAAGTGTAAGTGCAGGTTAATTTGTTTATTTTTCTTTATATTTTGTATTTTCTTTATTTTTTTTGTATTGTATCACAGCATTGTAATCATTTCTATGTGAATATTTTTTGGGTTGTGGAACAAATCATCAGAGTTTCCATTGTTTCTTATGGGGAAATTCTCTTTGATATACAAGTGCATTGGATTACAAGCATGTTTCCAAAATGAATTATGTTTGCAAATGAAGATTTTACTGTATTTGGAGTCACAAAATCTGCATTTCAATTCTAAATCTAGGATCCTTCAGGCAAATCCCTAAATGAGTTGAAGGCTTAGCTTTCTTGCCCGTAGAATTGATAGTATTAATAATTTCCTCCCAGAGATACTTCAGTCATTATGTTATAGGAAATTGTACTGGAGGTAGGGCTACCTCAGCTTAAGTCTAAATGGAAGTTCAAAATGATTGGAAAACTGAAGGGGGGTATTTACCAGAAACCTACTTCCAAGGGTACTTTGGAATCTTCTGAATGTTTCAGGATATGGTGGGATGGGTTCAACATATGTCCTTCTGCAGGGAAATGAGGAGCCTTCAGGAAGAAAACATCCTCAGATAAGAAGGATCCAGGGATTATATATCTAATCAAATAATAAAAACTTAATTTTGTAAAGGAAGAAAAATTCTAAATAAAGTTTGGTGTTTATTGGTAGAAGGTGTCTTCCATCCTAGTCTCCCCTGAACTTCAGACCAAAAATTAAGTAGAGCATAAAAACAGAGAGAGCTGTTTATGAAACTCTTTATAAAATGTTGTGGCACAAGAAAAAGTGGTTTGGGATTCCTTTGGTGGAAGGAAACAGAAGAAGAGCATCTCCCTTGCCTTGCCACAGACCATCTCAGAACTTTGGAAACTTGGGGTTTTAGCAAAGTGTGTCAAAAGCCTAAAAATGCTGGCACCAGAAGAAAACACAGTATATTGGTTAATTTTCTGTGCCAACTTGACTGGGATAAGGTATGACCAGATAGCTAGTGAAAATATTTCTAGGTGTGTCTGTAAGAGTTTTCCAGAAGAGATTAGCATTTGGTTTAGTGAACTGAGTAAAGTGGATGGTCCTCCTCAGTGTGGGTGGGGTGGCCATCACCCAATGCCTTCAGGGCCCAAGTAAAACAAGAAGGCAGAAGAAAGGTGAATTTGTTCTCTCTCTGCTTGGGCCGAGCCATCCATTTTCTCCTATATCAGACACTGACACGCCTCCTGATTCTTAGACTCAGGCACAATGACAATTCAGTGGAAGAAAAGACAGCCTTTTCAATAGAAATGGTACAATTGAATATCCATCTGCGAAAAATAACTCACAACTTTTACAAAACGAATTCAAATTGGTTCATAGATCTAAACGCAAGAGGTAAAAGTTTTTAACTTTCAGAAGAAAATGTGGAAGAAATCCTTTGTGACCTGGGATTAGGCAAAGAATTCTTGGACATTACACCAAAGGCACAATCCATTAAAGAAAACAAAATGGAGAAATTAGACTGCATAGAAATTGAATGTACTTGCACTGTAAAAGACATGTGAAAAGGATGAGAAGACAAACTACCGACTGGAAGAAAATATTTGCAAATCACATATTTGACAAAAGTCTTGCATCCAGAATATATAAAGAACTCTCAAAACTCAACAGTCAAAACGCAAACAACCTGTTTAAGAATGGGTACATGATGTGGATATTTCATCAAAGAGGTTATATTGATAAGCCCATGAAAAAATGTTCCATATCCTTAGCCACTGGATTAATGTGAATTATAACTATGATGAGGTCACACTATACAGGTAGCAAAGATACAGAACAATTGAAACTCTCATACCTTCCTGCTGGTAATGCAACATGGTAGAGCCACTATAAAACACAGTTTCAAAGTTATTCTAAAGTTAAACATACACTTAACATAAGACCTAACAATTTCCCTCCTTGGTATTTACTTTAGAGAAATGAAAGCCTATGTGTACAAAAACCTGTACATTAATACTTATAGCAGTTCTATTTATAATCACCAACAAACTATAAACAGTGAATTGCTCTTTAACAGCTGAATGGATCAACAAACTGAGGTCCATCCATACAATGATATACTACTTGGCAATGAAAAGGAACGAACTATTTAGACATTAGCTGGATGAATCTCAAAGACATCACACTGACTGAAAGAAGCTAGTCTCAGAATGCTGCATATTGTATGATTACATTGCTGATATTTATGAAAAGAAATATATAGTGGCCAACAGATCAGTAGCTGCTAGGGTTAGAGATGGGGAGAAGGAGAGGCTGGAGAGGGGCATTGCCAGGAGTTATTTGGGATGAGGGAACAGTTCTGTGTCCTGACTATGGTCAGGTAGTTACATGAATCTCTACAGGTATTAAAATTCAAAGAACTGTGCATGAAAAAATTCAATTTTACTTTATATTAATAGTAAGAAATTGTTGGGGCCAGCAACCTCCCAGGCTCTCTCTGCCACCAAATATTACCCTTGTTCTTGAATTTTCTTGCCACATTGCCATCCTTCCAAAAAGTGATCCACACCCATTTCCTGTGGCTGCTCCATAGTATCTGCCATATTGTTCTCTGTCTCACTGAAACTGCTCCCCAAAGGCACTCAAGATCCTTCTTCTCCTACCGGGGAGGAATTCCCTAATAATTCCAGCTCATTCTTCCCTGCTGTGTCTTGACTCCTATAACTCTTCCTGTATCCTTCTTCTTGGCACATATTCTAACAGTTAGATTATTCAAAAAAATGTTTCAGGTGCATATATTTGTCTGTCATAACCAAAAATCTTTTTCCTCAAAAAGCATGCAGATAGAGGACCAACCCAGACTTGCTGGAGCCAGAGTAATCAAAACGTTATGTTGAAAAAAGAGCCAATATTATTTCTTCTATGAGTGTGAGACTTTTGAAAGGATAGCTTAGGAAAAACTCCCAATGTGCATGAAATTCTGATTGTCTATGAAATGATTAATCACAAAATTTCACTGAAGAATATACGTACACGTAACTATACATGGCCATGCATGCACGTGCACGCGCGCGCGCACACACACACACACACACACACACACCTGAGCTGGTCTTATAACTACCACTATCCATTCAAAATCACTATGTGACCATAGTGAGCTGGGATGGTAGTTTTATCTTTTTTAGATTAAACATACTCATAAAATTTTATTTTCTTATCTCTTTTATACAACACCAACAGTTTGCTTTGGCTTCTCTTCTAATTTGATTATCTTGATTATCTATATTTTTGCAATCATGTCCTGGAAGAAGCCAGGATACTTTGATGTTGGCAAAATTGCAAAATACTTTTACCCCAAACCGTCTGTCTTCAGCCAGATTTGTCTCTCTGTGGGTTTCTCTACTGGGAATAGTCATTCTACATTCATTCGCTAAACACTGATTGACAGCTTACTGTGTGCTGGGTATTGTGTTAGATGTTGTGAGTAGAATGAGTAATAAAACAGACATGACTCCTGCATTCACAGAATCCGCAGACTGGTGACTGTAGGCAGGCAAATGAGTCAATATTTACAGGACATACATAGGAATGTTATATTATTGGTGAACATAGAAGAGGTGCCTGACCCAGTCTATGAAGGTCAGAGAAGATTTCCTGAAAGGAATACTGTTTGGTTGAGTTTTCAGAATATATTGGAGTTAGACAGACTAAGAAAGATGGGAAAGAGCTGATAGAGTAAAACTCGTGTGACAAAAATTATGTCCAAATCATCTGGGAAGCTGGTAGCTTTGTAATCTGATTATTTTAGACATGTGGCCTCTTTCTTTTACAAAGCCTTTCCTTGCTTCTCTGAAACTCTAAGGGTAATTTTTCCTCTTGTGAACTCACTCAGCAGAATGTTGCTTACACCTATCTTTTGGCAGTTGGATGCTACCCTCATAAAGCAGAGTAACTTCATAAGGGTGAGTTAGTTAGGATCACAGGCTCTGGGGTAAGAGTCCCTGGCTTTGCTCTGGGTTTGAATTATAACTGTGTTCTATTTCACCACTTATTAACCTCTCTAGAAGCTTCAGCTTCCTCCTCTATAAAATATGAGTAATAATATCTACTTTACAGAGTTGTTACATAGGTTAAAGGAGCTAATAAATTCAAAAGTGCATTTATTTAGAATGACCCACGAGATATTGCTGTGTGTCAATACAAATGTTACCTATGTCTAATATGTATGCACCCCATAGTTTCCCAACTAAACTGTAAGTGACAGGAAGGAGGGGCCAAGTTTGGATTAAAAATGGTCAAGAGTTTTCCACAGAAAATTTCATTTGATTCTTTCAATAATTCTGTGAGTTTGATACTATTTTCCCCTTTTTCATGTGCGAAGACTGAGGCTCAGAGCATGTTCATTTCATTGCCCAAGGCTGCCAGCAAGTAAATGGGAGCATTTGTTCCCATATCCTCTCATCTAGAGACCCTGCCATTTCCGTAACATAATGAAATAAGAGAAGTAAAATGTGTAATGCTGGGTTTTTTGGTTGCAAACAACTGAAACAGAAATTGGCTAACTTAATCAAAAGGACATGATTGGAAGAGTCCTTGTAGCTCTCAGGTTGATTGGCGGCCTAGAGAGAAAGGTCCCAGAAGACAAGATGAAGGTCCAGAAGCACATTACCTTGGCCCCCAGTGAGATCTGGTGAGTGTGCGGCTATGGCCTCCAGTCAGGGACACAGAGCTCTACCATCATGGTCATTAAAGTAGGTTCTAAACAGTTCTTGTGTCTTCATAATGCTGCATTTTCATGCTGTAGGCATGGCTGTTCCCTAGTAGTTGGGGATCAGAGAAACCAGGTATCTGGCCTTTGGGGGCCTTGCTGTGCCAAACCTATATATAGTGCCCAATTGCCCAACGCAGGGAGGAGGTTCTGCTGCTGGACAACCTAAACAAACAAATAAATAAATAACCAAGTTCCACTAATCACCTTGTAGGGTTCTTCTGGAAACCACATCGACATTCTCTGTGATCCGAAGCAATAAATATGCTTTGAATCTCAGAAATGGTGATGCTGGCTTTATCTGCTGAGCCTGGCTGAGACTCAATTCTGAGCCAACTTGCCAATGTATGTGCAGAAAAGAAGGACTCAGGTTTCCAGTTTGGGGGATTTCTGTGCAGACTTCTGGGAAACTGAGATGGCACAGAGTAAGCACAAAACGGAAAAGGGGCTCGGGGTTCCCATCACTATGAAAGGATTAAGGAAAAGTTCAAGTGTAAGGCAAAGTGAAGGAAAAAAGTAAACATAAATACAAGTACTAAAATATAGGAAAGGATCCTGATGTAGATTAAGAAAATATTACTAGTTTTATATAATATTTGGGAATAGGAAGAACACAGAGAACAAATACCTAGTAATGTAGAAGATCCTGATTTATATATCATAATAGAAGCAATAGGGCTTGTTATAGGAAGAACTTAGAGGGGTCAAAGAAGAGACTTTGGGATACTATGTCAAAGAGACTATTTCTAGAAGGAAATTAAGAGATCCAATTCCCCTACCCACTCTGCTGCCAGCATTAGAAAAGCTCTTCAGGCCTCACATTTTCCAGCGAGACTACAGATTCATAGTGGGTTTATGGGTCACATGGGCACTAGGTCCCTTCATATTTCCTTTTTCCTTTGAGATGTGAGTGTGTGTGATGGGGTGTCCAGCCCCTCTCCAGGCTCTCAGCTTCAGAGACAGAAACCTAGAGAAAGGAGAAGCAAAAGAATAGATAGCCATCTGTGCAGAGTAGTCAAATCGAATATCACAGGTTGGTGAGGTTTTTATCCAGATCCTCCACAGTGATCTGCGTCTGTATCAGACAGGAGGTATAATCAGTGTTTACTTTGTGTCACTGGGGTGGGGGGGGGTTGTCAAAATCATTTTAACTATCATTTACTGAGTATGTCATATCAAACATTACTCTATGTGCATTTATTGAGTCCTCCTATCAGTCTAAGTAATTTTAATGGGTAAAATTATGGTCCCCGTTATAGAAAAAAGGTAACTGAGGCTTATGAATTTCAATATCATACCAAAGCTCATGCACAAAGAATGCTGGAACTTTTACTTCAATCTGAGGAACATGGGCAGTTAGCTGCTTTCTGCTGCAGAGAACAGAATTCTACCACAAAGACCCTTAAATCCTGAGGCATGTGTTGTTTAACACAGCAGGGACTCTGGAAGGAGACTGTTCAGCAACATGGTAATGTCATCGAGGACTGGAGTTTCCATCTTTCTACTCTGCCATATGTGTTGGTGATATCTCATGTTCAAGAGCATAGCTGCAGCAGTTTCAAGCATCTCATGAAGACATGAGCACATTTGTTTAAAAAGAGGAGGGGAGATGTGTTTTATAAATCTTTTTAAATTATTGTTATTATTTAAGCATAATTAACCATGTTATATTAGTTTCAAGTGTACAATATAATGATTCAACAATTCTACCCATTTCTCAAAGCTCATCAAGATTAGTGTACTCTTAAATTCTCTATCTATTTCATCCACCCCCCACCCACCTTTCCTCTGGCAACCACTAGTTTGTTCTCTATAGTTAAGAATCTTTCTTTATTTGTCTCTTTTTTCTCTGTTCATTTTTTTTTGTTTCTTAAATTCTACATATGAGTGAAATCATATAGTATTTGTGTTTTACTAACTTATTTCACTTAACATTATACCTTCTAGATCCACCCATGCTGTTGTAAATGGCAGAATTTCATTCTTTATGGCTTAGTAATATTCCATTATATATATATATATATATATATATATGTATATAATGTGTGTGTGGTTTATATGTGTGTGTGTGTGTGTGTGTGCGCGGTATGTACACATATACACACATACCACATTTATATCCATTCATCTTTCCATGGACGCTTGAGTTGCTTCCATACTTTGGCTATTGTAAATAATGCTATAATAAACATAGTGGTGCATATATCTTCTCAAATTAGTGTTTTCATTTTGGAGAGGTAAACACCCAGGAGTGGAATTACTGGATCATATGGTAATTTTATTTTTAATTTTTTGAGGAAACTCCATGCTGTTTTCCATAGCGACATCAATTCACATTCCCACCAACAGTGCAAGAAGGTTCGTTTCACCAATACTTGTTGTTTCTTCTGTTTTTGATTTTAGCCATTCTGACAGGTAACTCATTGTAGTTTTGTTTGCATTTCTCTGATGATTAGAGATATTAAGCATCTTTTCATGTGTCTGTTGGCTATCTGTATGTCTTCTCTGGAGTAATGTCTATTCAAGTATCTGCTCATTTTTAATTGGATTATTATTTTTGGGTGTTGACTTGTATAAGTTCTTTATATATTTTTCATACTAACTCCTTATTGAATATATCATTTGAATATAATTTGAAAATATCTTCTCCCATTAAGTAGATTGCCTTTTTGTTTTGTTTATGGTTTCCTTCACTATGCAGAAGGTTTCTATATTGGTGTAGTTTCAATTTTGCTTTCGTTTCTCTTGCCAGAGAAGACATATCTAGGAAAATGTTTCTACAGCTGGTGTCAAAGAAATTACTGCCTATATTCTCTAGAAATTTTGTGGTTTCAGGTCTTACATTTAGATCTTTAATCCATTTAATCAGTTCTAGTAGCTTTTTAGTGGATTCTTTAGGGGTTTCTGTATATAGTATCACATCATCTGGAAGTAGTGACAGTTTTATTTCTTCCCTACCAAATTTGGATACCTTTTATTCCTTTTTCTTTTTGATTGCTGTGGCTAGGACTTCCCGTACTATGTTGAATAGAAGTGGTGAGAGTGGACATACTTGTCTTGTTCCTGACCTTAGGGGAAAAGCTCTCAGTTTTTAACCATTGAGTATGATGTTAACTGTGCATTTTTCATATATGGCCTTTGAGGTATGTTCCATCTAGACCTACTTTGTTTAAAGTTTATCACAAATGGTTGTTGTACTTTGTCATATGCTTTTTCTGCATCTATTGAGATGATCATATGGTTTTTAATCCTTTCTCTTGTTAATCTGATGTATCATGCTGATTGATTTACAAATACTGAAACTCTTTTGCATCCCTAAAATCAATCCCATTTGATCCTGGTTAATGATATATTAATGTATTCTTGGATTTGGTTTGCTAATATTTTGCTGAGGATTTTTGCACATCTGTTCATTAGAGATATTGGCCTATACTTTTCTTTTTTATAGTGTCTCTATCTGGTTTTGGTATTAAGGTAATACTGGCCTTGAGGAATAAGTTTGGAAGTTTTCCTTCTTCTATTATTTGAAATAGTTTTAGAAGAATAGGTATTAACTTTTTTTAAATGTTTGATAGATTTACCTGTGAAGCTACCTGTTCTTGACTTTTGTTTGTTGGAAGTTTTTTGATTATTGATTTAATTTCATTACTAGTAATTGGCCTGTTCAAATTTCCTGATTCAGTTTTGGGAGGTTACATGATTCTAGGAATTTATCCGTTTCTTATAGGTTGTCCAATTTTTCATAGTATTCTCTTATAATACTGTGTATTTCTGTAATATCAGTTGTTATTTCTCCTCTTTCATTTCTGATTTTAGCTTTTTGAGTCTCTTTCTCTCTCAATGATCAATTTTATTCACCTTTTTAAAGAACCAATTTCTGGTTTCATTGATCTGTTATATTATTTTTTTTAGTCTCTATTTCATTTATTTCTGCTCTGATCTTTATTTTATCCTTACTTCTATTGGCTTTGTGTTTTGTTTTTCTTTTTCTAGCTCCTTTAGATGTAAGTATCAGTTGTTTACTTGAGATTTGTCTTGCTTCTGATGTAACCCTCCATTGCTAAAATCTTCCCTCTTAGAACAGCTTTGCTGCATTCTAAAAGTTTTGGGGACATTTTGTTTTTATTTTCATTTGTCTAACATGTATTTTTTTTTATTTCCTCTTTGATTTCTTGGTTGACCCATTCATATATTATTTCACCTCCATGTATTTGTGTTCTTTCCACATTTTTCTTGTGATTGATTTCTAGTTTCATACCATTGCAGTTGGAAAAGATGCATGTATATGATTTCAATCTTTTTGAATTTGTTAAGACTTGTTTTGTGGCCTAGCATGTTATCTATCCTGGAGAATGTTCCATGTGCACCTGAAAGGAATGTGCATTATGCTGCTTTGGGATGGAATGTTCTAAATATATCTGTTAGATCTATGTGGTCAATGTGTCATTTAAAGTGACTGTTTCCTTGTTGATTTTCTGTTTGGGTGATCTATCAGTTGATTTAATAAGGTGTTAAAGTCTCTAATATTATTGTATTACTTCAATTTCTTCCTTTATGTCTGTTAATAGTTACTTTATGTATTTAGGTGCTCTCATGTCAAATGCATAAATATTAATAATTGTTATATCTTATTGTTGGATTGTTTTCTTTACCTTTATGCAGTGTTTTTATTTGTCTCTTGTTATAGACTTTGTGTTAAAATCTATTTTGTCCAATATAATTATTGTTACCCCAGATTTATTTTTGCTTCTATTTGCGTGATAAATGTTTCTCTACCCCTTTTCTTTCAATCTGCATGTGACTTTAAGTCTGAAATGAGTGTCTTGTAGGCAGCATATAGATGGGTCTTTTGTTTTTTAATCTATTCAGTGACCCCATGTCTTTGGAGCATTTAGTCCATTTACATTTAAAGCAATTATTGATAGTATGCATTTATTGCCACTTTGTTCCTTGTTTTACCAGTTTTCTGTAGTTCCTCTCTTTCTTGTTCTTGTGATGGCTTTCTTCAGTGATATGCTTGGCTTCCTTTCTCTTTATTTTTCCATATCTATTACAGGTTATTGAGTTGTGGTTACCATTAAGTTCATATGTAACACTTTCCGCATATAGTTGTCTATATTAATATGATGGTCACAGTTTGAGCTCATTCTAGAACCACTAATTTTTACTCCTTTCCTCTACAATTTACATATATGATGTCATACTTTACATCCTTTTATTTTGTGACTCCCTTGACTGATTTTTATAGATATATTTGATTTTAATGCTTTGATCCTTTAACCTCCATACTGGTTTTATAAGTGATTAATCTATTACATTTATTATACTTGTATTTACCTATGCATACAAACATGATTTTCATATTTCTACTCATGATTATGGCTTTCTCTTTCTACTCAATGTTTAATGTTCCATTCCATTTTAATGTTTTTTGTTAGTGTGGTTTAGTGGTGATGAACTCCTTTAACTTTTATTGTCTGGAAAACACTTTATTTCTCCTATTCTGAATAATAGCTTTGCTGGGTAGATTATATTTGGTTGTAGGTTTTTCTTTGCAGCACTTTCAATATATCATGCCACTCACTCATGGCATGCAAAATTTCTTCTGAAAAAAATCAGCTGATAACCTTATGGGGTTTCCTTTGTATGTAATGGTTTTCTTTTCTTTTGCCTTTAAAATTCTCTCTTTATCACTACTTTCTGCCACTTTACTTATAATGTGTTTTGATGTGAACATCCTTGGGTTGATTTTGTTGGGGGCTCTCTAAGCCTTCTGGATCTGGATGTCTGTTTTCTTTCCCCAGATTATGTGAGTTTTTAGCTATTATTTCTTTACATAAATTTTCTGCCTCTCTTTTTGTCTCTCCTCTTTCTGAAATCCCTATAATGTGAATGTTATTATGCTAAGTAATGTTGCTGAGCTCCCTTCACCTGTTCTCACTTTTTATTATTCTTTTTTTCTTTTTGCTGTTCTGCTTGGTTGCTTTCCAATACTCTGCCTTCCAATACTCTGCGGAAGATCCAGTCTTCCACCCCTCTAATCTGCTAGTGGTTCTTCTTGTGTATTTTTAATTTCGGTTATTGAGCTCTTCATCTCTGATTGGTTCTGTTATATATTGTCTAAGTCCTCACTGATATCCTCCACTCTTCTCAAGTCCAACAAGTATCTTATAATCATTACTTTGAATTATCAGTCATATTGCTTAGCTCTATTTCATTTTGGCTTTTTTGCTCTAGTTTTCTCCTGTTCTTTCATTTGGGACGTATTCCTCTGTCTCCGCATTTTGTCTAATTCTCTGTGTTTGTTTCTATGTGTTAGGAAAGGCCGCTATGTCTCCTGATCTTTAAAGTGGTGACCTTATGAAGACGAGGTCCTATGGTGCCCTGTAGCACACTGTCCCCTGTTCACCAGAACATATGGTTCAAGGGTATCTCTTATATGTGTTGTGTATGCACTGCTCTTGTGGCCAAGCTGTGTTTGTCTTCAGTGCAGTTGGCTGCAATGGCTCTCTTTGCCTATCTTGGGCTGGGTTTGGTCCTTGTGCTGTTAAGAGGTCAGCCCAGGGCTGCCATGGGCTTGTAGCTGGGTGATGTCAGCAGTCCAACCAGATGCCTGCCCATTTGCCAGAACTTCAGTGGCACCACACTGCAAGGTACTCTCTCTGTGTTGTTCTTTGAGAGGTTTTTGTTGGTGGGGATCCCAGCAGGCAAATCAGATGCCTGCTTTTCAGGCAAATCAGAGGCCATGTGTTTGGGCTGCCATAGCACTAATCTCTCCCTATCTTGTCCCCTGAGGAGCTCTTGCCAATAGGCAGGGCTGGCAGTGAGATCAGATGCCTGCCCCCGGTTGGTGTGCTGGGACCACAGATGAACTGATCTAGCAGCACACTCTCTTCACACTGCCAGTTGTAAGGCCCAACTGTTGAGGCTTCAGTCACACTGGCATGTGTGGTTATTTTCCCCTCTTCTCAGGGCAGAAGTCACTGTGAGGTGGTGCCAGTCCCTGCTGGGGCTGCTCATCGGTTGAGATGCAGTAGGGGGTGCTTTGGTGAGACTCCTGCTGAGTGGGGCTGGTTGGATGAGGCAGATCAGAGGAGAGTTCAGGGGCATGAAGTAAGTGGAAGATGTTCTTGCTAATTCCCACAGGTGTCTGGCTATCTAGGTTGGATGGAGGTGGGGGAGAGATAAATGACACCTACCAGCGCTTCTGTTTTTGGAGAAATCTCCTAAAGATCCTTGCCCTGCCAGCATGTGTTCTGAGATTAGTAAACAAATCTCCTTCACATATATCCCAGGAGCTTTTCAAAATGCCACCTCTAGGTTGTATTTCAGTGGAGTTATTTGTAATGCCATCTCTTAAAGGGTCAGGACTCAGTTTCCTATCACTCACTGGTTCTTCCAGAGCTAAACCTACTGATTTTTAACATACTCAGACTTAAGCACCCCTGGTTGTAAAAAAAGAAAAAACCAACCAACCAAGCAAACAAACAAAAAACACTAACGAAGTTAAGTCCTACTGGTTTTCAAAGACAAATGTTAGGGGGACTCATCTTCCCAGTGCAGACCCCCCACCTTGCCTGGATGGCCTAGTGTGGGGTGTGCTTTCCTCCCTTCTTTGTGATTGCGGTGTCCCTCCCTTTAGTGATTATTCTCACTGGGAGTTTGGTTCCTCACTGAGTTGCTGCCCTTCCTAACCTTCTGATGCGGCCTCCCTGTGTGGAAAGTCTGTTCTGCCATTCTTCAGGTCATTTTCTGGCTGGGTTGCACTGATGTGGCTGCTATGTAGGTCTGTAGGCCCAGGTGAGCTTAGATTCTCCTACTCTGCCATCTTCCCAGAAGTGCCCTCAAAACCTTTTTATTAGTGAGAAAATCTTTCTCCCAAGGCTCCCTACCATAGCTTAAGCCGTTGTCTATGCCTAAATCCGGTCACCTTCCAAGATTATGAAATTACTGCTATTGTCCAATTTCAATCATGATTCCCTGCCCAAAGCTGTTATAGGAATAAACTTCCCTTAGCAAGTGAAAGAGGGGAGTGTGTAGGAACAGAGGTGATGGTGACAGCAGTTGGGAAGACAAGGAAATTTGTCCTCTATGGATACTACAATCAACTTATTGTTTTAGGACTGAATTTATCCCTAATACAATGAGGGAATGGAGAAGAGGAGAGGAAAGGAAAGTAAGGAGAGAGGAGGGCAGATAACATTTATTGAGAATATATTATATAAATCACGTTAACCCCTTTCACATATCCAATCACATGTTCTTCAGATGGTACTTACTTTGATTATGCCCATTTTCTAGAAGCTTTATAAAGGCCTCTAAATCACACAGCCAGAAAATTGTGCAGTGATGTCTTGAATCTAGATTAACTGCTTAGAAAGCACATAGTCTTTGGCTCTTAGAATGATTAGAAGTTATTTGTTTTAGATGCAAGTATAAAGGAGACCAACATCAAAGGAAAATGACTACCTTCTAGAAAGCTAACCTTATGTCTCTTTGTGTACCTTCAAGCCTCTCAGAACCCCAAATTAAGCTAAGTCATTAGTTCGTTAATTGTATGCACAGCCCGTTGTGCACACATCTATGGTATTCAATAATCAAGAAAGAGGAGACTCTTCTGACCCCTCTGGTCCCCCATTTCCATATTTCAGAGGCTACAGCAATCATAGATCGTCTTGGTGGGAAACCAGGGAGAAAAGAAAAGAGAAATAGGAGGAAAAAAAAAAAAAAAAAACACAGGCAGGAATAGAACAAGGAACTCCAAGAGGGGCTTCTAATATTTCATTGTTATTGAAAATTACACTTCATAAAAAGTCTTGTTCATTTTAAGTTTGAAGAGTGACAGAAAAATGGCTTTCATACTCAGGTCTGCTAAATGTATGATAAATCAAAAAAGATGGAACAACGAGAAACTCTAAAAACAAAGCAGAAAATCAGTGTGTAGTATAAATAACACTTCATTAAGGCTGTAGTGCCTTACAAAACAGCCTAGAAAATTCCACAGAGGAATCATAGTATACGGTTTAGGAAAGAATAATTTACTATCATTAGGGGTTTGTAATCCCTGCAATGGAAAGGGGAATGTATGCACATAACTCTTTAATGATAGTGGACTTGCAGGCATAAATCCCTAAATGATGAGATGTGAATACATTTTAAAAATGCAAGTTTCTGTTGGGTAAGAAAAAGGCTGTCTGGTTTGCTCGGCTTGCTGAACTATGTCTATAACTGATCCACCCAGAACCACAGCATTGGGAGTGCGCTACGTCCATTCTGTCTTTTGCAGGGCCACACTCGGGGCTAGAGGTAGTGGTTTGGTCTCTCGCTCATCAGGCACACATCAACACTACACACACACAATTTCTAGTTTGTGGTAGTGGATGCCAAAGCCATGGCAGAATGCCACACCATCCAAAACACTCTCAGCAATAACCCAATTGTTTTCTGTCAGAAGAGCTTTTCCTGTACTGAGTTTTAGACATCCAGCTTAGTGTGGGTCCAGAGCAAAAATGAAGAACAGAAAAATTAATACTTTCACACTCCACCCTCTCTTAGCAGAGTTTCCTCTCATGATGCTATTCTCGAACTCTCTTCAACAAAATCTTCTCTGAAGCAAAGATCTGAAACTTATTAACACGGAAGGGCGAATAAAAGACAAAGTTTAAACATTACTTCTCCCAAAGGCATTTTTTGTTTTTTTACATTAACCTAGATCCAAACCTTAAGCTAAGCAAGATTTAGAAATATTTTCAAAGGGATGTTCTCTAGACAAGGATGCTGGGATGTTGGATGGGAGGGAGGGGGTTCCCAGAGTCAGGATTAGGGTGTATTGGGTGGGTTATGAAGTTTGAACTGGAGAGCAATAGAATGATAATCATGGATGAGGGAAGGGTGGAAAGACAACACAAACATGAAAAAGTAAGATTACAGGTCAGATACCAGGAAGAAGGGGTCCAGCCTGGGAAGCAGGGGCATGAAGCTAGCGTTCCCTGGCCAGTGGTTCCGGGGGAGGTTGTGAACATCAGGAACTGGCTGATAAACGGGGTTGGCTGTAGGGAGTGGCCTGGGTTAAATCAGGGGCAGGACAGGTAACAGAAGAAAGTAAAAGGTGGTCTGTGAGCAGCCTCTGAGAGGTCTGGAGACACCCTGAAATCCCATTTAAAGTGTGCAAGACTTGAAGTTTTGATTGAACCCTCGAAACAGCATGCCACCCTAAAACGTCTAAGTGCAGCTAACCAATGCAAGAGGACTCTGGGAGGCCCCAGAATCCATCAGGGCAGCGCTGGTCTGTAGCCAGCAATGCCATTCAGCCTGGCTCCCACCCTGTGAGACCACCTTTCAGCACTTGCAGCAGAGTGGGTGATCCATATGCATTCTGTCATCTAGTACCCTGAAAAGGGGCCAGCAAGTTTACCTGAGTAGTACTGTTATGA
Organism: Crocuta crocuta; assembly: GCF_008692635.1. NCBI lineage: Eukaryota > Metazoa > Chordata > Mammalia > Carnivora > Hyaenidae > Crocuta > Crocuta crocuta. Next base: position 5,934,857 of record NW_027532592.1, read on the forward strand.
AGTGACATCTCTGGTGAGGGTGGGAAACGGCCCCCTCTCAGTGTCTCTCTCTGGGAGTACAAGTCACCTCAGTGCCCCAATGGCAACGCTCTGCTAGCAGACCAGATAGTCAGCTGCACTTTCTTGTCTTTTTGATTTCTTAGGTGTGAGCCGCATGCCACTCTACCTCCTGAGCACGAGGGGATGCATGTCAAATACTCCTAAAATGCCCCTTTCCCTCAGATTCTCTAGTTGGGAACAAGGTGAGAAAGCAAACCATAATACACTAACAGTTCTCAAAGCTGTTTTGATTGCACACTCTCTGGACACTTTAACTTCAAGTATTTTATGCTCTCAAGTGGGTACAAGGCCAAGGTATCAAAGGCATCTTCTTTGCAAACCTGACTTTGCAAACCTGACACTTCATCTGACTTTGGGGTATGGGAGAAGTTGGAGTCCATTTTCTTGGGGCCATGGGTAAAACTAAGACTGCATTTCATTCGGACAACCTATTACTTAGGGATACATTGGGAGTGTCCGGGGGCCGATGAAGATCACCAGTGCCCCCTGGAGATTAGAGCCAGCATGTCAAATCACAAAGTGTTCTGAGACGATCAATCCTGGGAGAACGATGGCTGCCTTGGGGTTCTTTGAAAAATGGGAAACATGTAGGTTACACCTGAAGAGGAGGTTTTCCTGGTCTGGTCCTTTTGTTTTACGTTGGTAAACCTGCTGTTTGGGGGCATATGCTGCTGGCTGTATTGGGGGTCTGGGGTGCACATCCCTCTGATGGCATCCTGCAGGCAGGGCAGGAAGGACAGGGGAAAGAATCAGAAGGGAAGAGAGGCAGAAGGATTCCCAGACAGTCCCTTTGTGCAAGTTTTTATGTTAACCACCAGCAACCACGATGTACTGCCATGTGGGGGGCTGGCGCAGGTCTCTGTTAGAAAACAGAGGGTCTGCCTTGCAGAGAGTTTTTCGTATACTGCCCTGCAGCAGGAGTGGCTGGTGGCCAGTCTCAACATTGTGAGAGAAGCCCAGAGGGTTTTCTTAAAAGTCCCAAACTGTTTGTGTTCTTTGTAAAACAGAATCAAACACAGAGATAGCTCACTTCTCCAGCCCCATGGGGAACAGGCTGTTCCACAGAACTGCACTTTTCAGATGGTATTTAGATTTGTGCTATGATTTAATAAAGTTTACAGAAGGGGATCCTTACAATGACCCGTGGAACAAGGCATGGGAGGCCTTCTTACCCCCACCGTAGACTGTGTCGCCCTTGATATAGGTAGCATTAATGATGTTGGCCTTCCCTCCGTGGCTCCACGTTGTCTGACCCCAGGTACAGCTCAGAGGTTTTTTCAACATATCACAGGTAGGATGATTTAAGAAATCCTACTTCTGTTCATGATTAAGAAAGATGTGCACCAAATTAAATTCAGTATGTGTTTTAAAGCATCTTTTAAGTGCCAAGCTCTGTTAGGTACTCTGAAAATTACTCAGGCCCCATCAAGAACATAGATTTTAAAAACTCCAGAATGCAATTGGAGTTTGGGCTGGGATGCTACCGGGCAGTGCCTAGAGACTGGGAGGCAGGTCGCTACCCAGGAGGGCCAAACAAGAAGGAAAGACAGAAATATGGGCTGGATGGGCAAACCATGAGCCCAAAAGGGTGGGTCTGGAGCCCTTTTCAAGACAAAGCTGGAGCTGGGCAAGGCAAGGTAAGGTCATGTAGATGGGCAGTCAACTACTGCAACCAGTTAGCAATTTCTTGCTATATGGGATTACTGGGTCCAGCCTCCGTGTGTCTAGGTTTTAAAAAGACCTAATAGACTGAGAGACATGGCCCTGATCTCAAAATTTGACCATTCTCAATTTACCCAGAATTTCCCATGACTTTCCTATGACTTTATCATCAAGTTTCATCAACTTTTGCAAAAACGGAATTACCCTCTTAGAAGTTTTTGGCGGTCTCCTGCTATTTTAAAGTATTTGCAATCCTCTCATGAGGAAATATGTAATTCCCACTCTATTAAACACTTAAAAGTGAAACTGGGCTTATCCATTGCCCTTTTGAGAGCAACAAGCAGACATGCCGAGGGGAAAAAAAAAGGCATGTCAGACTTCAAAATCGGCATATTCCTAAGGCTAGGGTCTAACCACAAAGAAGAATAGATCGCACATCATCTGAACACCAGAGAAAGTGTCCCTTCCTCATCCTGAGTCTATTTCTCCCACATGATGGAAACCCATTCTTGCCATCTCCAGACTCATCTCCCCTGTGTTTCCCTTCTTCTCTGTCTGTCCCCCACTCTGAGAATTTGTTCTTGCACTAACTGGACTCAGTCAGCTCCCGGGCAAGGCAAAGGAGTTTCCACATTTGTTCAGGGTGCCCAGCTCCTTCCAGCAGTGACCTCATTCTCACAGTGGGACTCTGGGAACCTGAGGCTCTTGTTTCTGAGCCTGAGACCATGCTGGCAACTTACCCATCACCCACATCCTATGGCCACTCCAAAGAGCTTGACAGCTGTCCTGATTCACTCCAGAGGGTCTGTTCTGGGCCTCGTTCCAAGAAACTAGTCTCCCATGCCTTCTTTTCCACTCTTGCGTTTTCCTTCTCTAGACAATGGGATCCTTGCTGCACCCAGGTCAGGGGCTGGTGCCTGGGGTCATCCAGCACCCTGACTACTGCCTGTGAGTCAGTCTGGACTATAGTATCTACCACCTGTTGCCAGGAGGCCCAACTGCTGTCTCCTATTTTCCCAGAGAGTGATGCACTGTCATATTGGGTCCCCGGTGCCAACCAACTATCCCTGAATCTTCACCAGTGACCTCAGTAATGCTTACCTCCCCTGTCTCAGTCATGATGAGCCACCTCTCTCAGCCCCTGCCACAGGCATAGCACCATCTGTCTGCTGCCAGCCCTGAATCTTCTCCTTACAAATCCTGATTGAAAGTAGCCTCTATGAGTTATTAAAATCCTCTCGTAAGAATCTTTTTAAGTACAAAGATGTTTAGGAAGACATAACACAGTGTTACTTTAGTGTTAATTACAGATTACTTTTCAGGAGAAAAATACAGACAGCTTCGAAGAGTAGTGAGAAACGTGGGTCTATCTGAGTTGGTGCTGAGAGTGGAGGGAAATCTGAAAGGAAGAAAAATCGCAAGTACGGAAGATGAACTTTTCCCAATTTTGCCAACTGTGGCATGAGGCATTTAAATTTCTACCTAATAAATGGATTCAACCATAAAAAATATTGTTTTCTCATCAGTTAACTTAGTTCTGGAAATTCAAAAGGAAGACTTTCAAGTAAGCACGATGAATCTCTCCAAATTTCACCATTCTGAAGCACTTTTTAAATAAGTATATCAGAACTAATGGAATAACCAGGTGATGCCTTGAATGTAAAGTTTTAATATACATTTGTGTACCTAAAATTGTAAACTACTTTAGGGAAAAAATCATTTCATGAAGTTTTGCGTCTTGAGAACTCTGGTATTGAGTAAATCAATTTTGCTGTTGTGTTGCGAGAAGTTTTCCAGTTCTATTCTATACTGTGCATTTTAGTTGTTACCTTCTATCCATTTCTGAGGTCATTGTTCATTTATTTAAATCCCCTTATAGCACCTAGGTCTTTGATTTGAACATGGTAGGTGCTGAATAGTGTTTGTTAAATTGAATTGAAGTCAACATGACCACATATGGGCCCATTTTACCTATAATCCTAGGGCAAGATTGACTTTTTGTTTTTCTATTGTGTGATGAAAGCAAGTTGGCAGGGAGCTAGCAACTTTTCATTCCCTGGAATCACTTTTATTATTTATTTACTATTTGTAGTACAAACATGTTTCCAGGAACTTTAGCAACTAGAATGTAGTTTTCTACTTAAATTCAATCCCTCTTCTATCTATCAGGGAGAGTTTGGCAAAATTCAGAAACTAGTAGAAAAAAAAAATCACTGCAACTATTCTTGGGATAGAAAAGAAAAGAAAGGAGAAATATTTATTGAATCCCTTCATGCTTAACAGACCCATAACTGTTTCCAGAGCCAGCTCAAGCTAATTCTGCATCTTGTGCTATTTTATTTCAGGCTTAATGAACTTTAGGACCACAGAAAGGGGACCTGGTTTGGCAAAAGCATTTCAAAACTATTCTTTTCTCTTCTTACTTATCCCTTCTTTTTTAGAAAATGGTTTGGGTCTTGGCAAAACCAAAAAGTGTTTTTCTCTAGTGCTTTTTATTTTTTGTCTTTAATTTTTAACTAAATGTGCATTTCATAGGAAATGTAAGCCAGCTGTTTCTTATTCTTTTGCACTCAACAAAATGGTACTTTGTAAAAACCATCCGATGTCCTAGAAGCCTTGAGCCCCTTAAAAAAAAAAAAAAAAAGTAAGCCTTTCTTTTCTTTAAACCAAGAATGCAAACTTCATTGAAAGGGAAGAGTTGGAGCCAAGAAAGCTTGGGATTTGGTTTAATTTAAACTTAGAATTTATAAGTGAGAGAATGATTGCAGCCTTGGCAGGATGTAGGTATTTCCAGGTAACTGAAATTTACCTCTTTTATTTATGAGCCCTGGCCACACCGGATGGTAGTACTTTGATATTCTCTTCTTAAAGGAAAAGTAGTGTCTAGGTGTGCATGGATTTGGGGGGGTGGGGGGTGGGCAGGAGGCTTTGGCAGGAGGGATACTAATCCTACATATATAGCTGCATTTGGGGAAAAAAAGTAGATGACCCCTGATTATCTGAGACGTCATTTAAGAAAATGACCACTTTCACAGAAGTGAAGATGAAATTTACTTTTAAATTGTTAACAGGTAGTTTATTAAATGAATGTCACTCTCAATAAAGGTACAAAAAGAGATGCTTAATTTACTTATGAGAGAGGGAAATTCCAAGTTTTGGAAAGATCTATTTGCAATAAAGAAATTTGTATTTTAATTACGGACTTGTATGCAGTCACTAAAATAGATTGCTGAGGTTCCTCCACTTGGCAACATTTTGTTTTCTTAACTGGAGGTTATTGACTACTTGGAAGTAACAAAATGTGTTTCTCTAAAGACATTTTATAATTCAGACTTTCCCTGATGGAGGACAAGTTCCCCCATTTTCCTCCTGTGCTGAATTTAATTTTATTGACAGCTAAAAGGAGATATAGAACAAACATTCCTACAGATTTTTCTATGAAAAAATTGTACACATGATAAAGCAGAAATTTTATTAAGAATCGTGTTGCTGTTGCTGCAAATTTTGCCCAGACACATGATTCCTATGGGCATAAGACAAGGGCATTCAAAAATGATACCACTTTCTATTTATAAGACTCCTTTGTGTCTGCTGTCTTGGATACTCTTTTGGTATCAACTGATACTTGCTTTTTATTGGTAAAACATTGATTCTACTTGAGATTCCATCTGACAGACAAGTAGAGAGAGGACAGAGAAGTGTCAGGGCGTCTAATTCATCAGAGCTGCGGTGGGAAGTAGGAGAAGGTCTCTATTCAAGCGAGACAGAAATGGAGGCACAGTTTGCAAAGTGGACAGTGCCCACGTGCAAAGGAAAAATTTCTGGGGCGCCTGGGTGGCTCAGTCGGTTAAGCATCTGACTTCAGCTCAGATCATGATCTCCTGGTTTGTGGGTTCGAGCCCCCTGTCAGGCTCTGTGCTGACAGCTCAGAGCCTGGAGCTGCTTTGAATTCTGTGTCTCCCTCTCTCTGCCCCTCCCCGGCTCATGCACGCACGTGCGCTTTCTCTCTCAAAAATAAATAAATGTTAAAAAAAAAAAAAGATTTCTTTTCTGCAGTGTCTATAACCGACACATGGGCTCTCAGCTTGGAGAGGGCAGGATGGCTGGATTTCAGGCCCCACTGACCCTGCCTGTGGAATGAACACAACTGCTCTGATCTGAGAAGTACAGTGATTGTCTGGGAGATGGAAGGAATCTGGAGAAAACCCTACCACTGATGAAGAACTTTAAGAGGCCTGCTGTGGGCTTTAAGATTTTCTAAACTCCACCTTAATCTCTCCTGCAACAACTTCAGGAAAGTCTCTGTGGTTCAGTAATGCTGTTGGGCCTGAGGATTCATTTTTTTCCGGGGAATATTAAGTAGTATTGAAATCTGCAACAGAATGGATTTTAAGGGTCAACTTGGGACAGAAGACATCTGAATCACAAAGTTAACTGAGCCGCTTTCCTACTCACTCTCCACGGGGGGGAATGGACAGACTGAACAGGTAATTTTGGTCAACCTGGTAAAACTCAGATAGTCCGTATGCAGACGGTGTGCTCTCTCAGGGAGTAGAAACCAGGTCTAATCTGTGTCCTAGCACTTTTCCAAGTATGTCAGGACCTACTTATAGAACTGAGTGGCTGAAACACTGCAAATCTGGGTCTATGTGCTAATCTATTTTTCTCACCTTTAAAATTCTTGCTTGAAATAAATGAATTATAATTTTAGTTACGTTCCCTCAGGTCCAAAGGAAATGAAATTTTTGGTAAAAAAATGATTGGGCCACTCTGAGGCATTTTTGAAACCCATGTATGTTTTCACTTTCAGTTTCTTTATTGCTTAGGAAGGAAATACATGAAATTTAAATTCAATAGCATGTACAGGTTTCTCTTTAATTAGCAATGGAAAGCCCTATGGAAGCTCTGCATTACGAGGAAAATGGATTTGTTTGGGCATTTATTTTCATGGCATGGTGTGCCCGAGGGAAACGAGATAACAGAGCCATGACAACATGGACTTATTAACCTTGTAGATTTGTGCACGAGGTCCCAGAATGGCTTAGTGACAAGTCTAGCGAAGACAGATTCTGTCAGTAAACGGACCAGGGCTGGGGGGCCACATGCGAGGATAGCAGCCTGCTGATAGCCGGCTTGAGCAAAAATCGGAGGATCTGGAAGACACAGGTCCTCAGGCCCCCTGGCTAGAGTACACTGTGGGAAAGATGGAAAAGCTAGAAGGGCCTGCAGGAAGTCTTTCTAAAATGTAATTCTTATCATTATAGTGCCCATCAGTCTTTAAGGCTTTCCTTTACTCTTTGGGGTTAAGGAGATTTAACTCCAAGGAGTTTCGAATTAGAATTGTGACACCCTTGTTTTCATGCCTTTCAGTCGTTAGTAGTACAACTAAGTACTGCTTTTTGCCCTGGGACAACGATTTGAAAAGGCAACCTGTGTGGACGCCGGAAGTGGGCGTGCCTGGCTGGAGAAATATGTGTGGACACCGGAAGTGGGTGTGCCCGGCTGGAGAAATAATGTGAAGAGGAGAGGAGGAGGATGTCAAAGGAAACCTCTACCCGCTCCACAACGCTGTGCAAGCCCAGCCTTCCCCAGCAACACTGACACCACCCTCGTGAACTAACACGTGGGTGATCAAGATCTGTACGCATCTAATTTTCTCTGCTTGCTTGGAAAGAAGGCAGAAAGTGCACATCTACACAGGATCTGCCAAGTATTAGGTGTTTGCACAAATGTTTTCTTATGTGTTTCTCCTAAGAGACACATGGCATCCCTACTATTGTTTCCATAGGAAATGCTGGGAGTTTAGCCAGAATGTGATTGCAAGCCCAATTCTTCTTTTGCTGTTCTAAGGTGCTTCGGTGCTAAAGTTAATCTTGTTCCCTTCTGCCTTCACTTTGTTTTCTCTTTCGATTATTCCACTACCAGCATTTTGGATATTCTAAGGGTCAGATCTTCTCAGAACGATCCCTTGACTTAGATATTATTGTCCCAATTTATAGGTGAGGCAATCGAGGCACAAAGAGATTAAGTAATGGGCCCAAGGTTTTAGGGCCAGATAACGGTGGATCCAGGGAGCAGTTCCGGGCTTGCTGACTCCACAACCCACACTCTGAACCACTGGGGTTTTCCTCCTCCATGTTGGTGTCTCTACCGAGCTACATGAGCATTCACGGTGACCTCTGTGGCATCCTCAGGACCCAGAAGTTGATGTGTTATGGGTATCAGTGCAGACTCAAGACAAGCATCCAGTGGCTATCACACCGAGGCGATGGGCTCCTTGACCATGGCCCCGGCACCTTCCCAGCCATAGGGCCAAATTATGGGAAAACTGAGGGACGTTGTCTGGTATTGAGTTCCTGTGATCGCATTCACCCCTGTCTTGTCCAAGACTGAATCAGTCTTGATTTAGAGCTTAATGGGAACCAGAGTGATTGGAAACATTTTGCAAGGAAAAGAGGACTCGTTCAGACTTTTTTTTTTCTCTAATGACACAGCTATCAAGGAGAAAGGTCAGGGAGTGAACATTGCCATCTCCGCTCCACCCCCGGGGGGAATGCAGTCCAGCAGCAGGACGCAGGGTGTCCTAGCAGAGACTCTCATTGCTCCACCCCTCACTGGGGTGTAAATCATTCTCCAATTGTAGATCAGGCATAAATCGTTCTGGAACCCTGGTGCTCACTACACGTTATTGTGTTATTGAGACATAAATCCTATGTCAGCTTGATGAAACGTCTGTAGCCATCAAGTTAAGCAAGTCAAGGCAGCTACTTAACGATTTCCAAACACCCGATTATTAGAGTTCAGACAAGAAGTTCCATGTTAAAAGCAGACTTTAAACAGCCGTTTCTCACATTTGTTTGGTAAGCAGTAGCTATAAAAACTCCCCCTGTCTGAACTTCATCTCAGGAGAAGGGCCTAGGGTGCCCACACAACACAGTACACCAAGGAGAAGTAGCCCGGAATCGGGAGTGGCAAAGGAGTTCCTTTGACCTTTGTAACTTTCATCCTATGAAGCCCAGGCTTGATGCCACTCTCAGACATCTTTTTTCCAACCTGTCTCTCAGCATCTTGTATGATGTAGAGAGTGAAAAGAACTCATTTTGCCCACTGGAAAATCACAGTGAGCTTTCAGTCCCGATTTATGTAAATGAAGAATACATAGCACCTTCTATCTGGATAGTTCCTTTGAGTTTCTGAGAATGTCCTCGTGTAATTACCCATGCCCTCTTCTGCTCTCTCCCTGCCAACTTCAGGGACAAATTGGAATGATCAAAATAGAATTTCCCTGGCATGTTGCCTCCACACTGCAAGTTTATTTGCATTTCGTTTTCCATCCCTGGCATTAGAATATGAGAGATGTTCTTCCTTCTACCCAAAATGAACCACTCCATCCATACCCCCATCTCTTTCTTGAGGAACTTTGCTCTATGGGAAACCCTCCTGCCTTGTTCTATTTATAGCTTTTCTTTTTTTACTGGCTGCTTCTCATTAAGAATTAAAGAGCTCAAGTCCTCCCCACTTTGAACTAAATAAATAAACTTTGGCAATCTCCATCTTCCATTTACTGCATTATCTGTGCCCCCTCACTGTTAAAACTTTTTGAAAGAGTCTTTCAAACTCATCAACCTCTGCTCTTTACCCCCCATTCAATGCTCAAACCACGTCAGTCTGACATCTGCCCCTAAAAACTCCTCCAGAACTGAACCTGCCAGTTACTGTGTAGGTTAGAAGATCCTGCCTGCAAATAGCAGAAACTAGGTTAAATTATAAAGGGGATTTGGGGCTCATGTATTCAGAAAACCAGGAGTAGGGGCGCCTGGGTGGCTTAGTTGGTTGAGCATCCGACTTTGGCTCAGGTCATGATCTCACGGTTCGTGGGTTCAAGCCCTGCATCGGGCTCTGTGCTGACAGCTAGCTCAGGGCCTGGAGTCGGCTTCAGATTCTGTGTCTCCCTCTCTCTCTGACCCTCCCCTGCTCATGCTGTCTCTATCTCTCTCTCAAAAATAAATAAAATATAAAAAAAAAAAAACCAGAGGTAGTACAAGGATAAGACATCACTCAACCAAGTGACACCAGGTCTACACTTCCATGTGAGTCAGCTGAGTACAAAATGGCGGCTATAGACCCAGGCTTTCCATCAACACACAGTCATCTTCCAAAAAGGAAAAGCTATCCTTTGTTGTGGACTTCTTTTGGGAGGTCAGAAACTTTTCCTAGAAACTCCTAGAAAGCTTCTTCAGCAGTTTTTTTATGTTTCTTTATTTTTGAAAGAAAGAGAGAAAGAAAAAGTAGGGGAGGACCAAAGAAAGGGAGACACAGAACCTGAAGCAGGATCCAGGCTCTGAGCTGTCAGCACAGAGCCCAGTGTGGGACTCAAACTCATGAACTGTGAGATCATGACCTGAGCTGAAGCCTGACGCCCAACTGACTGAGCCAACCAGGCACCCCCAGCATGTTCTTAATGTGAATCGTGTATCACATGTCCATTCCCGCAACAAGCCTGGAGATGGGAAAATGTCAGGCAGGTGCCTTACTTATTAATTGCTCTTACTTCAGTGGTTCTCAGCTGGGAGCAATTTTGCCCCCAAGGGGACATTTGGCAATGTCTGGAGTCAGCTTTGATTGCTGTGGTGGTGACTGTGGTGTAGAGGTCAGAGATACTGTTAAGCATCCTGCTGTGCATAGGACAACCCCACCATAAAGGATTATATGGCCCCAGGGGCTCCTGGGTGGCTCAGTCAGTTAAGCATCCGACATTGGCTCAGGTCATGATCTCACGGTTCGTGGGTTCGAACCCCGCGTTGGGCTCTGTGCTCACAGCTAGCTCAGAGCCTGGAGCCTGTTTCAGATTCTGTAATCTCTCTCTCTGACCCTCCCCTGCTCTCTCTCTCTCTTTCTCTCAGAAATAAATAAAATGTTAAAACAATTTTAAAGGATTATATGGCCCCAAGTGTCAATAGTATCATCACCCTTCTTTCTTATCCCCACATCTCACCAATCTAAGCCCCTGTCAGTGCCAACTCCCAAATGTCTCACATTCATCCATCTCTCTTCCCTCTCAGGGCCACCATCCTCACTCAGGTCACCATCACTTTTTGTTTTCTGTATAATTTTTTGTCTTGTTTACTGGCATCATTTTTTCTAATGAGGATGTACACTTTTGCTGCTACTCAGACCAATGCAGGTGGTATCAGCTTGGCTACAGGTAGAAGGAAGATCAAAATAAATAAGATAGAAGTGTATTGCCCTCTCAGGTACAAGATGTCTGGACTTTGATGGGACAAGAGCCAGAACTGGGGTTCTTTGGCAGGGACCCAGGTTCCTCCTATCTTGCTGCTTCCTCAGTTTTTAGCATGTGACTTAAAAAATATTTACGTATTTTGAGAGAGAGAGAGTGAAAGCATGTGAAAGAATGGGAGAGGGGTAGAGAGAGAATCCCAAGCAGCTTAGTGCTATCAGCAGCCTGATGGAGGACTTGATCGCATGACCCTGGGATCATGACCTGAGCCACACTCAAGAGTCAGGCACTCAACAGCAAGTGGCTTTTTTCTATTGTCTAACACATTTGCTTGAGCTCTGGCAAAATCACAACCATATTTCAGCTAGCAGCATGGAGGAAAGAACAAGAAAGGTAGGAAAGGGATCCTACCTTCTAGAAGTTAAATCCATTCACTCAGCTTGCGGTTTATTGGACACTACTTAGTCATATTGCCGCACTTAGCTATGAGAAGTGGGTAAGTGTGGGGTTTATTTCAAGTGGCTGTAGATTTAGCTACAACTAGGATTTCTATTATTAACAAAGAGGTAGGAAATGATATTGTGGGACAGCCAGTATCTGTCACACAGCCAGAGTCATCTTCCCAAAGGAGAAGAATGAATGTGATTTGTTGCTTAAACCCTTGAATGCCTGACTCCATGTGATGTTCAGGATAAATGTTAAATGTTGGCATTTGAGCCCTCTCTCCCATGCTTTTTTTTTTTCTTTTGGACCAGTCTAATACATATAAAGTAATAGCTTGTTATTTTAGCCTATATTTCTCTGATTACTCATGATTATGAGTAGCTCATTCATGTGCTTATTAGCCTTTGGGGGCTCCTCTTCTGTCAAATATGTTTTCATGTCTTTGATGTTTTTGTCATCTTCCAGTTAATTATCAAGAGTTTCTAATAAATTCCAAATAATAAGTTTATGCTGGCTTTTAACATTAAAAACACAATGTCACTCACTTATTAACTTTGTCTAGGGGTATTTCACTGAATGGAAAACATTGATTTTGATATAAACATATATATATATCAATCTATATAATATATATGTATATTATATAAAATTGTTTTGCTTCACATCCTTTTAAAGTTTGACTTAANTGAAGTTTGACTTAAGAAGTACTATCCCATAATACTCACCCACATTTTTTTTCATTAACCACATAGATTTAATATTCGTGTTGAAAATGTTAAATTTAAGTAGAGCTCACTGTTTTCTAATCTGATCTATAAGTCTAATTGTTCATTTTCTTCATCAATATTATATTTCTAAATTACTCAAGCTTTATAATGTGCCATAACATGGGATAGGTCAATCCTACCATTTTATTCTTAAATTTTCATGTTGACATGGCCATTCATGGACTTTTAGTCCTCCAAAAAAATTTAAACATAAAATATATAAAAATAAAGTTGAAATTCTGGTTGAGATTACATTTAATTGATAAAGTCATTTGGGAGAGAATTGGCATCTTTATAATATAAAAACCTTCCATCCAAATGCATGGAATTTCTCTCTACTTATTCAGATTATCTTTCTTACCCTTTATTAAGGTGATAAAATTTTCAATTTTCTCCACAGTTTTATTTATTTATTTATTTATTTTAATGTTTATTTGTTTTAAGAGAGAGAGAGACACAGTGAGAGTATGGAGGGGCAGAAAGAGAGGGAGACGTGGAATCCAAAGGAGGCTTCAGGCTCTGAGCTGTCAGCACAGAGCCTGATGTGGGGCTCAAACTCATGAACCGTGAGATCATGACCTGAGCTGAAGCTGGATGCTTAACGGGCTGAGCTACCCAGGCACCCCTATTTTTGCTTATTTCCTAGGCACTGTATCTATTTTTCTTGCTATGTTGAGTGTCATCTTATTCTATATAGGTTTTCCTAGTTAGTTATCTTTGCTATAAATAAATGCTATGACTTTTGCAAATTTCCCTGTCATGTGATAATCTTGCTGAATTCTCTTGCTGGTAGTAAGAGCTCTCATTGTCATGCTGACAATCATATCATCCCTAAATAGTGATGATTTTTATCTTCTTCTTTCCTCCTTAACTGCAATCACCATCTCCACTTTTACATTAAATAATAATTCCAAATGAATAGCTTTGTCTTATTCTAAGCTGTAAATTTTCCTACTCCTATATTAACCAGTTAAGAAAGCTCTCTGATAGTTCCAATTTGCAGTTTTTTAAAATCATACATGTGTATATTCAACCTTATGAAACAATTTTCTGCTTGGAGATCATAAGAGATTTCTTATGATATCACTTACAGATTTTTTAATGAAAAATTGTCCTTTTATTACTGTCATTTTATTACAGAAGAAATGCGTTTTTGATTGTATTTATTACTTTTTAAATAAACTATTGGGTTTGATTAGTTAAGATTGTTTTCAGGATTTTTCATCCATGTTCTTATGGGCCATTATCTTCTTTTCTTATGCCATCTTTTTCTAGTTTTGGGCTCAAGATTCAAAATATTGAATTCAATATTGAATATCAAGCTATTCAAGATTGAAATAGCTTCAAAAATGTCACAGGCAGATTTGTATTTTTTGTCTATTTGGTGGATAACATGAATAAGATAAGATCTAATTTCTTTTTTTAAGCTTTTAAAAATTTTATTTTAGAGGGAGAGAGTACACAAGCAGGGAAGAGGGGCAGAGGGAGAGATAGAGAGAATCTCAAGCAGGATGTGATGCGGGGCTTGACCTCACCACCATGAGATCATTACCTGAGCCAAAATCAAGAGTTGGACCCTTAACTGACTGAGCCACTCAGGGGCCCCAGATAGGATCTAATTTCTTGAAGGCATGGTAGAATTTACCTGTAAAACCATATAAGCTTTTGTTTGTTTGTTTGTTTGTTTGTTTGTTTGTTTGTTTTTTAAAGAGAGGTCTTTCAGGACACCTGGGTGGCTCAGTCAGTTAAGTGTCGGACTTCAGCTCAGGTATCATCTCACGGTCAGTGAGTTCGAGCCCTGCATTGGGTTATGTGCTGACAACTCAGAGCCTGGAGCCTGCTTCAGATTCTGTGTCTCTCTTTTTCTGCTCCTCCCCTGCTCATGCTCTGTCTTTCAAAAATCCATAAATGTTAAAAAAAAATTTTTTTAATCTAGCTTTAAAAAAAGAGAGGTCTTTCATCACCTTTAAAATATATTTTTTTCTAAATTATATTGATCTACTCATGTCCTCTATTCTTGTGTCAATATAACATTTATAAATATGTTGGAATGTATCCATTTTATTTAGCTTTGTAAACTTATGAGCATTAGATATTCAAAATTGTTCACATATGTAAATAGTTTACATATATAAAGTCTCTATTGTCTCTATATATTTTCCCATTTTTGATACCATATATGTTTATTTGCATCTTTTCTCCTGATTAATTTTATGCAATTCATCTATCTTATTGGTTTCTTCTTAGATTCAGTTATAGGTTACTATTCTTTTACTGTTTTTTTCTGTTCTAAAATTTGTTTTTAATTACTTGCCCCCCTCTTATTTTAGGGGTTTCCTCTTGATCTATTCTAAACTTTTTAGTTAAATGCATAAATTTTATTTATTTATTTTAAACTTCATTTATTTATTTATTATTTTAAAAAATTTTTAATGTTTATTTATTTTTGAGAGAGAGAGAGACAGAGCATGAGGGATGGGCAGAAAGAGAAGACACAGAATCTGAAGCAGGATCCAGGCTCTGAGCTGTCAGCACAGAGCCTGACATGGGGCTTGAACCCACCAACTGTGAGATCACGACCTGAGCCAAAGCTGGACGCTTAACCAATTGAGCCACCAGACACCCCTAAATTTTTTTTAACATTTATTTATTTCTGAGACACAGAGAGACACAGATCATAAGCAGGGGAGGGGCAGAGAGACAGGGAGCCACAGAATTGGAAGCAGGCTCCACAGAATTGGAAGCAGGCTCCACAGAATTGGAAGCAGGCTCCAGGCTCTGAGCTGTCAGCACAGAGCCTGACGCAAGACTTGAACCCATGAAACTTGAGATCATAACCTGAGTCGAAGTCCGATGCTCCACTGACTGAGCCACCCACGTGCCCCAACTTTTATTTAAAAAATATTCTTGGCTCCTAATGAATGTCTTCAAAGTAAAAATGTCTTTTCAATTATTTCTTTACCTGTGCCCTATAAATTTTCTGTTTTACTGCTATTATTCAGTTCTACGTGTTCTATTTTTAATATTTTAAAAAATTTCTGGCAATATGCACAACAGAAAATTTACCACTTTAACCATTTTTTCAGTACACAGGGCAGTAATACTAACATTCACAATGTAGTACAACCATTGCCATCCTCAATTTCTGGATCTCTTTTTATCTTTCAAAGCAGACAGTTCTGGAATGAGACACTGTGTTTTCCTAAACCCTTACTATCCAGAGGACCTATTTCCCATGAAGGTAGATCTGGCCTGAACTCCACTGCCTTGCAAGGGTGTGGCTGACCAATAAGATACACCTGGATGCCTTGGTTGCTGGAGAAGCCCCTGGTTCCCCAAGAGTTCACAAGTGCAAACGGGAACAGACTGTCACCAGTTTTCAGAGGCAGTCTCAGAGAAATTGATGAAGGGCTGGACTTCTTTCTATGTAGGAGGACATGCAGGTGGTTGGGGCCAGGCCTTAGCTCCATAGGCCTCAGGGTACCTAGCTGCTCAAGGCCTGCAGTGAAGGTCATACTGGCATGTGCATTTACCATGGTTCATGGTAACCAGGGGTCTGTCACAGGACATGAGTCTGGAGAGGCAGGGTCACCTGAAAGGGCTCTTATGGGAACATGGTAGGTGACTCATTTTATTTTATTTTTTTTGGAAAACAAGTAAAAAAGTCTTTATTTGGGAATTTGTGTCCTTGATGCATTTAATTAAAAAAAAAAAGACAAAATTATTATCCTTGCATCTCTATCACGGAATTATAAACACATATCAAGGAATTATAAACACATCATTTAAAAAATTAATTCAGGGGCACCTGAGTGGCTCATTAGGTGACTCATTTTAAACCCTAACCTAACCGGTGGTGCCCATTTCCCCACGTAGGCTTCTCTAGAGGGAACTCGACCACCCTGTCAGGGTAGGATAGGGTGGGTTGCCTGGGGTATCCTCCAGGAAGAGACAGCCTTGTGCCCTGGTTACTGGAGAAGCCCTGGGTCCCCAGGAGACAGCATGTTCATGTTCAACTGACTGTTACCAATTTGTAGTTGCTGCTTCTTTTGGGCAGATAGAGGCAGGGTCACCCTCACAAATAATGATGTTTTCTGTTTTATGGTCTTACCTTTTCCAAAATGTCTTATCAATAAAATCATTGGTATGTAGCCATTTGAGACTGGCTTCATCCACTTTGGATAATGCATTTGACATTTATCCATGTTGTTGTGTGTATCAGTGGTGTGTTCTTTTAATTATTGAGGTGTAACTCATTGTACAAGTGTTCACTCTTGTGGATGCATCCACTATTTAGGGTGTCTATTTCCAGTTTTTAAAAAGTGTGAATAAAGGTTTTTGTGAAACTCAAGTTTTCATTTCTCTGGGGTACAAATGTTGGAGGGAGATCTCTGGTTTGTAGGAAGATGGTGGTCATTTCAGGGACTGCCAAATTATATTCACAAAGACACAAAAGTTACATTCAAGGGCTTACCAAGGAAAAGGAACTTTGCAAACACTCCAGGTATTTAGTTGAAACTTCTAGTATGTTAAACTTTAGGATTAAGCACAAACTAAGAACAGAAGGAACTTTCCTTTTTCTTTAATAGATAAAGCTACTTTAGGCAAAGTGAGTGTCACACTAAGTAGTGAACTATTGAATGCTTTCCCCTTGAGATCAAGAATGAAACAGGAAACCATCAAAACCCTAGAGGAGAAAGCAGGAAACAACTTCCTTGACCTCAAGCAATTTCTTACTTGACACATCCCCAAAGGCAAGGGAATCAAGAGCAAAAATGAACTACTGGGACCTCATCAAGATTATAAGCTTCTGCACAGCAAAGGAAACAATCACTAAAACTAATAGGCAACTGACGGAATAGGAAAAGATAGTTGTAAATGACATATCAGATAAAGGGCTAGTATCCAAAATCTATAAGGAACTCATCAAACTCCACATCCTAGAAACAAACAATCCAGTGAAGAAATGGGCAGAAGATATGAACACATACTTCTCCAAAGAGGACATCCAGATGGCCAACAGACACACGAAACGATGCTCAGCATCCCTCCTCATCAGGAAACTACAATAAACACCTCACACCGGTCAGAGTGGCTAAAGTGAGCAAATCAGAGGACTCTAGATGCTGAAAAGGATGTGGAGAAATGGGCACCCTCCTACACTGTTGGTGGGAATGTAAACTGGTGCAGCCCCTCTGGAAAACAGTGTGGAGGTTCCTCAAAAAATTAACAATAGAACTCCCCTATGACCCAGCAATAGCACTGCTAGGAATTTACCCAAGGGATACAGAAATGCTGATGCATAGGAGCACATGTACCCCAATGTTCATAGCAGCACTCTCAACAATAGCCAAAACATGGAAAGAGCCTAAGTGTCCATCAACGGATAAATGGATCAAGAAGATGTGGTTTATCTATACCATGGAATACTACATGGCAATGAGAAAGAATGAAATCTGGCCATGTGTAGCAACATGGATGGACCTTGAGGGTGTTAGACTGAGCGAAATAAGTCAGGCAGAGAAGGACAAATATCATATGTTTGCACGTATAGGAGGATTAGGAGGAACTTAACGGAGGATCATGGGGGAGAAGGAGAGAGGCAAACCATGAGAGACTCTTGAATGCTGAGAACAGACTGAGGACTGACGGGTGGGGGAGGGAAGGGGGAGATGGGCATGGAGGAGGGCACTTGTGGGGATGAGCACTGGGTGTTATATGGAAACCAACATGACAATAAACTATTTGTAAAAAAAAAAAAAAAAAACACATTGAATGAAAAAAACAAATAGCTTATAAAGTTATTCTTTCAAAGTGAAAGGTGTAATATTTTAAAATAAATTTATGATTTCAGCATTAGACAAAAAAATATTTGCTTTTTCTGTAATACTGCAATAAAATTTTGGGTATAATAGAGTATCATGATAAAAATCGTGTTGTTTTTTTTTTTTAAAGTTTTTTTTTTTTTAATGTTTTATTTATTTCTAGGAGAGAGAGAGAGACAGCGTGAGCAGGGGAGGGTCAGAGAGAGAGGGAGACACAGACCCTGAAACAGGCTCCAGGCTCTGAGCTGGCAGTCAGCACAGAGCCCAACGCGGGGCTCGAACCCACGAACCGCGAGATCATGACCTGAGCGAAAGTCGGACGCTTAACCGACTAAGCCACCCGGGCGCCCCTAAAAATCGTGTTCTTACTAAACTGAGAAGACTGTAGATCATAAATGAAACAGAATTGGTTGGAGTACAAATATAATGTTACAGATGTGTTCAGTTGTATACCGGAGCTGCCTTTATTACTAACTTGCAAAGGTCCACTGTTAAATTTTGAGGAATATTGGGAGCATATTGTCAAACAGCCATGATTTTTGAAAAATTGTGTAAAGTTGTAATTAAGTAAATTATATTAAAGCAAAGACTATAAATGCTTAAAAATAATCACTTTCTAATTATTTTACTGTATATTTCCTATTTTCTACTTACTATTTACTGTGTATATGTATATATACATATGATTACAGTAAGAGCAAAAGCTTTGTAACTAATCAGATGTTGAATATGAAAAAAAATATTTCACTATGACAATGTGTATTTTTCCTTTCCTGCCCATTATCAAATCAGTTATAGAAGTTTTATGCCTTTAAAGTTTTACATAAAACACTGCAAGTTTTTCACGATAATACTGAACTTTTGAGGAAACAAGCCTTCTAAATTGGGTTTCTTTTTCTTCAAAATTGGTGGAAAATCTTTACTTCAAAAAAGTCAATAAATGATGGGCCAAAAATGATAGTATTTAGGCTTTTATAGGATTATAATTATTGGAAACAATTCTTACACACTAGAAGCTATCTGTCTAAAAGCAACGGTGGAAACAGAAAAATTCAGTGACTGCATTTCAAATGGTTTCTAAGATTTAATTTTGAAATTCTGTAATTGTACTTTGGAAATCTCAATTTATGCTGAGAGGTTTTTGACAGAACTCCAGTTTTTGATAAAATGAATCTGATCTTACCAGAATGAAATACAATCGTGAGGCAGCCATCTTATTTCAACATTTAAATTTAACAAAACATTCCAAAGAATCATGACTAGAAAAAGCTTATTTAGTATGTCTTGTCTTAAAATATTTGTTCTGTTTTAACTTAGTTCTTCATGTTTTATATGTTAATTGTACTTAGGCTTTGATGGTTTTCATTGCCTTATCTGCCAATACATCTCTGCTATAACACACATCACCCTCCATTATGGCTAAAATAGAGAATCCAACATGCAAGGGGGCATGAGAACTCTGAATCAAACTAATACAAACTCCTTGGATTTTGAATATTTAAACTAGGTACATTGTCATCATTTACTTTATTACCACTGCTACCTTCAATAGAGGTGCATTTTTTCCTGACAAAAAATCCAAGGAGACTTTTACAATCTGAAAATCAGAGTTAAAAATTAATATGATTAATTTCTTATAATCATAATTTATCCAATAATGCTAAACTGTAAACTGAAAAACAGGCCTGAGTGTAACTTAAACTGAGTCATATTAAAACTCAAATTGAGAATAAGAGCAGTAATTTATAAGAAAATATGCTTATATTTTCTGAGATTTGTATACGTATTTCATTTAAAGATGACCAATTAACTGTAAAATATCACAGGTTATAACATAATCCTATAGGACATGAAGGCCTGGCTTCATGGGTGTGTGACTGCACATTTGCACAGAGCCCAGTACTTAGAAGGGCCCCTTGCTTGCTTTGATGCTCTGCTACTACCATCTTGAGAGCCTTAATAAATTTTTGACAAGGGAGACCACATTTCCATTTTGCACTGGGCCCTGAAAATTATGTAACCAGTTCTGGCCAGCATGGTAACTCAAGACACATGCAACTCACTTCTTAAGTTTAATCCAACTGACACTGGCTTATAGCCTACTCCAGTGACACTCCTCCACTGACCACCTGCTTGGATGTCATGGCATTGTCAGACTGCTGTACAAGTTTCTTTTTTTTTAATTTTTTAAATTTTTCTTATTTATTTCTGAGAAAGAGACAGGCAGCGTGAGCAGGGGAGGGTCAGAGAGAGAGGGAGACACAGAATCGGAAGCAGGCTCCAGGCTCTGAGCTAGCTGTCAGCACAGAGCCCGATGCGGGGCTCGAACCCACGAACTGTGAGATCATGACCTGAGCCGAAGTCAGACACTTAACCAACTGAGCCACCCAGGCACCCCAAGTTTCTAAATGCTCACTCTCCCTGGACCAGTGTCAGCACAAATTGGTAACAACCGGCTATGGATTGGCCAACAGACAAGACTTCAAGTAGTCTTTTCCTAGGCGCTTACCTGGTGACTAACAAAATGAAGAATAAATGAATCCATGTGGATGCTAAGAGCAGGAGAGGTTGAAATGACTGGGTGGCGTGGCTTTTGTTTGTGGGTGTTCCTGTTGTTTGCCACAGCTTAACCAAGAGCTATGGTGAATTTTTAATAATCATCCAGCCAAGAAGAAGACATGTGATAACCTCTATTTAAGATGAGATTAGGCACAGGAAAAGTCAGAAGTAGCGCACAGAGGGCCACCTGGGTGGCTGAGCCAGTTGAGCATCTGAATCTTGATTTGGGCTCAGGTCATGATCTCAGAGTCATGAGATTGAGCCCGGAGTTGGGCTCAGTGCTGAAAGCACAGAGCTTGCTTGAGATTCTCACTCTTCCTCTCTTTCTGCCCCTCCCCCAAACTCTATCTTGGTCACTCCCTCACTCTCTAAAAATAAATAAGAGAAAGTAAGACAATAAGAAGAAGGAATGGCACACAGACTTTGTGATGACTTGGGCCAGTCTCACAATTTGCTAGCAAGAGTCAGTTTCTTCTCCTCCTGAGCCTTGTACCCCTAAAAGAGCAGAGCCCTGGTCAAATAGAAAGCAGGCCCTTTTCAGGCTCCACAGCTTTGGTGAAGACTTGAAATTTGAATATACTGCCCTGGCGTGGAGGAAAGGGTCACTATCTTTGAACAAGAACAAACCTGAATTAAGACTGGAACTAATTCAGGCTTCCAAACTAGGGCAATGAGCTCTTCCCACTGATGACATGTCCTAGGAGAGGAAACAGAAGCCTTATCACTTGAGGGACTTACACTTGAGCTAAGGAAAAAGCACAAGGAGCACTTTTGTTGCTCAGAGGCTTGGAGTTTACATGCCTAAAGGAGCCTAAGGAGGCCAAGTGGCTTTTCAGAGGTCACAAACTAATTAGATGCAGAACTGGGACCAGAGCTGGGCCTCCAGCCTCTAGGTCCATGCCCCATTCTTTTCCATGCACCTTGCCTTTAAGATCAGTGGCTTCGAATTCTAGTTAAAAAGTACAGGTTTAAGTGTATTTTTTTATTCCTGCCTCCTCCCTTGAACCACACTAAAAGCAATTAAGAAAAGAGAATAATACCCTCTGTCTTCTTATGGCAAAGAAAAAGCCAGAACAGTAAGCTACAATTCTAAACCCCAAGTGCTGTTTAATGTGGACCAAAATGAAGTAAGATGTTGAGAATTAAGACAGATATTCTCCATCTTTGTTTTGAGGAAGAGATTCTTCGCAAGAGTGGTTCTCAAACTTTAGTATGCATCAGAACTGAGTAGGGATTTTCTTCAGGGACAGAAAACTGAGTCATGTCCCCAGGTTTTCTCACTCAATTGGTGACACTTGTGAATCTGTACTTCTAACAGGTTCACAGGTAATGCTGATGTTATTGGCTGGGTACCAGAATTTGGGAACCTGAAAACCCTCTATAATTGTTTAATTACAACAAGGAACTCTAAGGGTTGGTACTGGCCCTAGGAAAATCAAGGATTGTCTCTTTATTTGCCCCATGAAATACCACAAAATAACATAAGGAGAGTAGCTACTGTCTACCACCCCATCTCTTGACTGAGAGAGGTGCCAGAGGTGAAAAGGAGGTGAAAAGGGAGGAGAAATAGAAACTATGAGAGTGTAATGCAGGTAACAGTACAATGGACATCACTGGGAGCTATATTAATTATTTGCTTTGAAAGTGAACTGAGATGGCGGTTTAAGGAAAGGAGAGTAACACAGACTCCACAATACAGACTGCATCCCTTGCTCACACTCCCCTCTCTCCCACTCTTTTCCAGCAAATTAAGGACTCACTAAAAATGGCATCTACGCAGAAAGAAACTTGCATGGGATCCAGGCGTATATAAAGCAATGATTTTATTTGATTTTTTTTAAAAGAAAGGAATGTAAACAAGAAGCATGTAAAGTACATACATCAGGAAATTTTAATTACCTTTACATATATCGTGATCCTTTGAAAGTTTAAAAAAAAAAAACAAAAACCAAAAGGTGAAACAAGAGTTCAAAGAAGGATAACCTACCCAAAGGAATGAAGAGTAGATTAGTGGAGTCCTGGAAAGACATAAAAGAGAGAAAATAATAGCATTTCAAATATTTAAGTCATTTTGGGCTGTGAAAATTTGTTTCAAAACTCAGGTCAGACTTGAGGAGATTTCAGTAAATACAATAGGAGGGAAAAGGTGAAGACTGGAAAACATTTACAGGGGAGAAAACCTGAAAAAAAATGAATGAACGAAAAGTTGCAGACCTATAATAAATTTTTAGGAATCAATTTGTTCCCAGAAAATCAGAAGCTGAGACTAGGTCTGTGTGCAGGTAGTTATTTGAGGAAATAGTTCCAGGCTACAGGAGAAGACTGGGGAAGAATAAAGGAGGGAAGGAAGACAAGCCAGTGTGGGTTTTCTCCAGTCAGACACTGCTGTGGAACACTAGGAACCACTGAATGTGTACTCAGGGTGAAAGGAGCAGCATTTATGCACCATCTCCTGCCTTCCCCTGGTCAAGGTCACCTCCACTGAATGTTAACCCCATGCATTTCCAGGGCTACACATGTAACAGATGCCTAGAGAGTCCCCACAGGAATCCCAAATCTCTACATCACAGATGCCTTCAGCAAAAAAGGATGGGTTTGGGTGTTGTCTGAGGCAAGATTCTTCCAGGTCTCATCTTACAAGCTGGTTACTGCAGAAAAGACTGGAAAAGACCAATGGTTGGTAACAATGTAGGAAGGGGAGCAAGACGTGTTAGACCTGGAGGTCAAACTGTGTCTTAGGAAAAAAAGACAAGGACATGAACATCAAAACACATCTTAGTAAAGTTACTGAACTTGAAGGAAAATGAAAGAATGTCAGAACACCCAGGCCAGAACCAAAGCAGACATTAAAATCACGTATAAAGGAGGAAGGAAGAAAGGACACTGGTGTCAGACCTAACATTGCAGCAGTCAATACTAGAAGACAGGGAAGCGATGTCTATAAAACCTGCAGGTAACAAAAGTGAAAACAAAGAATTTCGTGGCTAGAAAAAAGTCGTCCAGGTACCAATGCAAGACACACATACTTTCACGCTAACTGGAACTCAGAGAAGATAACCCCTGTTGGATCATGTTGACAGAAATCTAGTCAACCAACCCCTCAGCAAAGGCCATGATTACAAAGACTGGTAGAAATTAGAGACTTGATTTAAACACAAAACAATGAATTAAGTAACTATGACATTGAAGTCAAATAATAAGATTCAAAGGGCTTAAATTTTGACATTGTAAAAATAACATAATTAGCAAACACCTCGGGTGAATTATTTTCCTCACATACCATAGTAGAGAATCATTACATACTGTCTGGCATTAAATGGTACATTTTCCAATGTAGCTTTCCAACTGACTAATGCTTCTCAGAACACTGTGTCTCAGTATAGGGGGTATGTTGAAGCATTAATAACTCTTGTGGAAAAACAATTACCTGAAGTTCATCATTCTTTCAGTTTTACTGTGATTTGTTCATCTTCTGTTATATTCATATAAAAGTAAATATAATACTGGAGTTCAAGGCCCACAAGAAAGAAGACTAAGATTAGGCATTTGTGAGACAATAACCTCATTAATTTGGCACAGTTAAACTCTCTGGGCAAAGCAGGTCGTTAACCCCACTCCCCCACACTATCCCTTCCTGTAAGGATCCTACTTCCTTACTGACTCGTGCTGTCTGTGATTGAGAAAGATTTGGAAAGGATTTGCTATTCACTAAATGGTTTATGTTTGCTTTGAACTAATTCTTTGCCTCTTTGGGGAAAATTGTCTTCAGTAGTTTGGAGGGAAAGGAAAGAACGCAAATACCCATTTATAAAGAAGACAGCCCACATTGGATTTTTGATCCTGTGTTTATGTTTTTCTCAGAATTTGTGGCAGCACATGTGGATCAGACAGTCTCTGATGAGAGAACAAGAGTTTGAAACATAAGGAAATTTGGGATCTTTTGTAGTTCCATACAAATTTGACGGTTGTTTGTTCTAGCTCTGTGAAAAATGCTGTTGGCATTTTGATAGGGATTGCATTGAATGTATAGATTGCTTTTGGGTAATATGGACATTTTAACAATAGTTGTTCTTCCAATCCTGAGCATGGAATGTCTTTCCATTTCTTTGGGTCTTCTTCAATTTCTTTTCATCAGTGTTTTATAGTTTACAGAGCACAAGTCTTTTTCCTTTGGTTAGGTGTATTCCTAAGTCTCTTATTATTTTTGGTGCAATTGTAAATGGAATTGTTCTCTTAATTTCTCTTTCTGCTGCTTCATTATTAGTGGATAGAAATGCAATAGATTTCTGCATATTGAGCTTGAAACATTAGGGACAGAAGAAGAAAAATGGAAAAAACAGTCCTGTATATGGTATGGCAAAGACCAAGTAAAAAGGGGTGCGTGCTCAACACAACCCAAAGCTCTCTACAGCACAATCAGTGAGGAGAAAGATACTCAGCTAGCCACTGTGGTCCCGCACGTGTCCTTGCCTCTGTAGGCACACGTGCTATGGTTGAGAAGAGTGTGGGGAACTCTCTCAGACTCCCTCAGCAGCCATTGGTTGCCCTAGTGTTAACAGAGCTTCCTAACAACTTTGACTCAATCAGGACTGCTGTGGAAGTATTAGTGGTTTCGAGGGTAAACTATTGAGTAAAAAACATTTTGAAGATAAGAATGACTTCCATTACTATACAAATATATACTTGTATAAATCCTTGGATATATCTCCCTTTGTGTTTCCATAACTTTGTCTATATCTAGAGTTCCCTTCTATAAACTATCTGGGATGATAACAGAGAAATCGAATATTGAGCATTCATCTGAGGCTGAAATAATATCCAGAGAGACACTACATAAATAAATAATTGGTATATAATATTAACTGAAAACCTTCAGCCAAACTTCTCTGGGCACATCCTTTTGTTTAATTCAGACTTTTGGAACCATGGGAATGTTTCATTTACTTTCCAAATAAATAAGTAATTAAAAGGACTGAGGTGTGGGGATGATGTAACACAAATAGTAACTAATGAGCCTAACTATAAAAAAATGAATAACTGAATAACCAAACCACACTGAAGAAAACAGCTAGCCTAAGTAACTTTGGAAGACAGTATTTGACTATATACAGTATTATGTACTGTAAGAGTAAATTATCCCCCTCCCCGAACCAAATGTAACACATATGTTGTGCTGTAGTTAATAAACTTACACAGGAGTATGGGTTAGGAGTTCTGAAACTACTTTTGTGTTCTAGGATTGAGCAAATAGAAAAATATACTGCAGATAATGAGGGCCAGATTTATCCCTGTCAGAAAAAGAGAAGAAGAGAGAATAAAAGAGAGAAGTCTAGATAATGAAGCCTCTGGTGTTGAATTCGAATCAGAGTTATCAGTATAATCTCATGGCATTTTGCAGGTGATAGATTATTGACAAATAGATGGAGACAGGTGACAGCCATGGATATGTATACGTATGTGTGTACATGTATCTCCTAGTTCTCTGCTCTTTCTACAAGCAATGGCAGTAGAATGAGCATAACAAACACCAGGTTTTGGTTTCTAAATATTATTGTCCAATAAAAGGAACCAGGGCTCCTTGGAGAGCAGTGCCAAGGAAAATACAGAAATAGCCTGGAAGATTCTGTGCTGTCAGGAACTAAGGAAATGCTCAAAAATGATGGAGTACATCGAGAAGATATAGGAGCTGACTTGAAAGAACTCCCAAGGCTAAATAGAGACAATTTAAAGAGAAAGAAGAAAGGACAGAGCAAGGGAAGGAGGCAAGGAGGGGAAGGAAGCAGATAGAGAGAGTGGAGAAGAGAAGGGAAGTGAAAGGAAGGGAAGGGAAGGAGAGAAAAAGAGGGAAAGACAAAAAAGCAAGCAGGCTATAGTAAATCACCATTTGTCTAGCACCACCATAATAATTGCTGCAGGCAAAAATGATCTTGAATATTAAAGTCATTAGACAAAAGTATGATGAGACAAAAGATATTTGCATTTTCATAAAGTATCTCCCCACAAGAGACTTATTAATTTCAAAGAGAATAGTGACTTAGTATAGAAACTTGGAAGTCACCACCTTCATCAAAGTTAGCATCAACAGCAATGAGACATTTCAGCACAATCTACCTCCTGATATGAAGCACTGAGAGGGGGGCAAAATTCCTCCTATGCAGTTCTTGCCAAAAATTAGCATTCTGAATTAACCACAGGAAAGCAGCAGACAAACCAAATGGAAGAACTNCCTCCCCACAAGAGACTTATTAATTTCAAAGAGAAAAGTAGTGACTTAGTATAGAAACTTGGAAGTCACCACCTTCATCAAAGTTAGCATCAACAGCAATGAGACATTTCAGCACAATCTACCTCCTGATATGAAGCACTGAGAGGGGGGCAAAATTCCTCCTATGCAGTTCTTGCCAAAAATTAGCATTCTGAATTAACCACAGGAAAGCAGCAGACAAACCAAATGGAAGAACTCGTTGAAAGTTTCAAGGTCATGGATTGAAAAGAAAGGCTGAGGAACAGTCCCAGACTGGATGAGGCTAAGGAAACATGGGCTGCTAAATAGTTCTTAGACCAAAGAATTAAAAAAAAAAAAAAAAAAAAAAGGTCATTAGTGGGACAACTGGTGAAATCTGAATAAGGTCTATCTGTAGATTCATTGGTAGTATTGTATCAGGGTTGTTTTGTTTCATTTCCTTTGTTTTTGTTTTGATCATTGTACTGGGGGGAAAACTGTGGAAAGGGTAGACCAAAATTCTTGCATGGGTTTCAAAATGACAAGTTAAAAAATAATTCTAATTAAGAGAAAAATCAATTCAAGCTGAAGTCTCTGAATGTAGAGAAATGGACAGTGAAATTCCAGTTTCAGATGGAAAGAAATGGAAACTCCACCAATATCTAAACCTTCAACAATCCTCCATTAATCAGAGCTACATCCGTATGCAGGAATATAAAGTTTAGGCAAGCCACCCTCAGACAGAATAGCTTTTCCTGCAGCTTCTTTTCTTTATGTAGCTTTGTATCCTTCAGAGCTCAGCCATTTCTTTTTGACATACGCGATGTTGCCTTTAACTCTTGTGACAGTGTCCTCGTTGGCTGCCATTTGAGCTTGTTACGTTGTTCACTGATGCCTGCAATTACAGCTTCATTCCTTTGACTTAAGACTATTTATTCTTATTAACTCAAAAGTAAACCTCCTTGGATATAATTAAAACACACACACAC
This sequence comes from Crocuta crocuta, assembly GCF_008692635.1. Lineage (NCBI taxonomy): Eukaryota > Metazoa > Chordata > Mammalia > Carnivora > Hyaenidae > Crocuta > Crocuta crocuta. The sequence continues at coordinate 5,962,624 of NW_027532592.1, forward strand.
ACACACACACACACACACACACACACACACACACATTGTGCCCTAATGGTAATTTAAATCTCATTGCAAAGGAATTTATTAAATCATCATCATTATCAATTTTTTGGAAAGGAGATGGCAAGACTACCCTCAGGGTGTTATATACCTGCAGGGGAGGATGGATAATGAAGAAGGAGAAAGAATCAGGGCTCTCCAGGGAGAATTTTCTTTTACAATAGTAGTTCTCAAACTGCATCTCACCAGAGTATTGGGAAAAAGTCTTCAGCTCCTAAAAAAGTGGCTCTGTTCTCACATTTCACTGAAAAAAAAAAAAAAGAGTGACTAGAATGTCTTCTTTTTTAAATTTGTCTTGAGCTTTTGCTCTCTTGGAAAAACAGAAAGTACCTGTAAACAACCAGAGGTGCTTAACATAATACCTTGCTTTTCTGTGCACAGTGTACTGTGGCTATGACTTCATGTTGCTTATATAGAACAATGACATGTTTTCTGCTAGTAAAAAAATGGTTCATGTATATTTGATGCAATGAGATAGAACAGTGTTCCCTGATACTTTCTTTTTTTTTTAATTTTTATTTATTTCTAGGAGAGACAGCGTGAGCAGGGGAGGGTCAGAGAGAGAGGGAGACACAGACTCTGAAATAGGCTCCAGACTCTGAGCTGGCAGAACCCACGAACCGCGAGATCATGACCTAAGCAAAAGTCAGACGCTTAACCGACTAGGCCACCCAGGTGCCCCCCCGATACTTTCTTTACAAGCGCATCATGACCTCTAGGTATTTCCCAGAACAAGTTTGAGGATAACTACCCTACTTAAGAATCTAACAGATAGCGGGCTGTGAGCTGGCATCACATTCCCCTCTTCCACCATTAAAGAGGTGTTGCTAAGGCTTTACCCGAGAATATTGCAAAATACAAATCAAGGGACATAACTTGCACACAGGATTTTTCCATCGGAAGTAAGCTAGTGTCATCTTATTAGAGGAGACTGCACCAAAGAGTCATATGAACACTGTCCTTCATCATCCTACTTTATGGTTTTCTAATATAGAGACCAACATTGACCTGCCACCAGCTCTGTCACTCCATTATTCATTTAGGAAGTTATTTATTTATGACAGTGTCTTTAAGTCTGAGTTTACTGCTATAAGCTGGGTATTTAATAAAGATCTCTTTTGTTGTTGTTGCCTTTGCTGAATTACCTCATGTGGACATTCTGAATAATCACAGCCGCTATAAAAACATAAAATTTTTGAAAACGAAAATTAGAAATTCTTAAGCTTAATGGGTATTGAGCTTGACACATTCTTGGTATGCTACTAAAGTATGAGGCCAGACTCATGGACTGGCCCAATTGTGAGACATCCACATACAGAAAAGAACAGGGAGGTTTAGGGCTTTGTGACCTCAGGGCTGGAAGGTAAGCGCACAGTCAGGGAAGAGGGGGACACACTCCTGATTTGGTCCTGATCTCTGGCTCCCTTGGGCCCCAGAAAACAGCTCATGGCTCACAGGACCTAAGTTATATAAGCCTGCCTGGCCACAGAAAGGCAAGGTGGTGTGGTATGATGAGAGATACACTGTGCCCCAGGAAGTCAACTTTCTGGCTCCACGCCTGGTACAACCAGCCGTAGCCCCATGCCTTGCACAACCAGCAGTAAGACCTCTGACAGATCCCACAATCTCTCTGGACCTCACTTTCTTTACTTGAACAATAAGGAATTTGAGCTAGGTGACTACAAGTGTCCCTTCCAGCCCTAAAATTCTGGAATGCTACTTTGTGATTTTTTGACCAGATGCCTTTCATGTCTTATGTAAACCTAATTCCATGAGAATTAGAAATAGAATTCATTGCCAATTAATTAAGTTGTAGTGAAATGTTTAGAGAGAAGATAAAATGAATTTCTTCTCAGGGGAAATTCTTACCACTGTTTGAAATATATGCCACAGAAGGAAAGTAGAAATTGGCCATAGAACATTGAGTCTTTTCTTAGAGGTCGCTTATATGTTTTTAAAAGAAATACAGTATGGATGAAGATAATTTTAGGGTGCTGCTTCTGTGTTGTAAACAGGTCCAACCTCCAGGTGTGGCCACCAGTTTCACCCTCCTGCAGACATCTTTCCTCAGACTTAAAATTGGTTCCTAACTCCCCACTACACATTGTCTATTTATTTGTATACAGGCATTGACTTCAAAAGACCTTGGTCAAATGCCACAACTTACTTTCCCACATGAGTGACATAAAGATACATTGAATTGTATTTTTTTAATTTAAAATGCTATCTTGTGTTCATTAACAAGATAATGAATAATGACTGTAATTATCTCCACAATGAAACGCCGCTCAGCAATACAAAGGAACAAACTACCGCAACAACATGAATGAATCTTTAAAACACACAGCGAAAACAGACTCACAAGAATATATACTGTATCACTCAATTTATAAGAAACAAGACAAGTGTAATGGTGTAGAAAGAAATCAACATAGTGGTGCCTGAGGCAAGGCAGGCAGGAAATAGCAAGAAGGAATCCTCCGGGGTGATAGAAATGTTCTATATCTTGTTAGGGGTGTTGACTACACAAGTGTATGCATTTATACAAACCCAATGAGCCATACATGTAAGATCTGTGAATATCACTCTGTGTAAATTAGAACTCATTAAAGTTGTTCATAATTTTTTGCTATCTCAATAGTCTCAGATAGTCTACCAGTAAGAGTATAACTTGGAACCAATATTTGGAGAAGTATTTTCATGTGAGTAAAAAAACCTTGAAATACTCATACTTTTGACTCAGTAATTCCAATTTTAAAAGTTCATCCTAAAACAAGAGTTGGCAGGGTGAGGGGGGAAACAAGTGTTTTTCTATAATTGTGGTCACAACGATAATATACTTTCCCCAACATTTTATTATAAAAATGGCAAATAGGGGCATCTGGGTGACTCAGTTGGTTAGGCATCCAACTTTGGCTCAGGTCATGATCTTGCAGTCTGTAAGTTCAAGCGCCACATTGGGCTTTGTGCTGACAGCTCAGACCCTGGCACATGCTTTAGATTCTGTGCCCCCCTCTCCCTCTCTCCTTGCACCTCCCCTGCTCATGCTCTGTCTCTCTCAAAAATAAATAAAAACATTAAAATAAATGTCTTATGTATAAAATAAAAATGGCAAATATATTAAAAAGCTGTAAAAAGTTTACAGTGAATACATTCATACACATCACTTTGGTCCACCATTAACATTTTACTTTTTTGATTTGTCACATATCTATCGCACTACTCTTTGAATTTACAAGCCAATTTGTGGAAATTTTGACATTTTTTTATAATACTGAATCCTAGCTTATAGGACTAGAAGAAAATGTATCAAAACACTAACAGATTTTTTTTCTCCCTGTGAAGTGGGATTCCAGAACTTTATAAATCTTATTATGAGTGGCCAAGATATATTCTTAAGTGTGTTCTTGGAAGTAGAGTTAAATTTACTCACAAGCAGATCAAGTAACTATCTCTGTGTTTCTGCTTTCATACACCCTCTCTAATCTGCCGTGGTTCCTCAGAGTTCCACCAGCATGTAGTCATTCTTTTGAGTTAATGAACTGAATCTAGGGGTTAAAATAGCCTACTTCTAGGAGAAGGAGCTCATCAAACCGCTATTACTGTCTACACATCTATACATTCAAATAAGCATCTACTAGGCAGAATTTCCTAGGTTCCACAGGTAAGCTTTATACTGGGCAGACACAGGAAAGAAGGCTAAGCCCAGTGCTGGTGATTACAAGTGGCTACTAGGCAGTAGGACTAACCCTGGCATTTGGGGACAGGGATACAGGGCATCCAAGTGCATACACCTGTTGGGGACCTTGTAGTGTGTAGCCATCCCTATATTATGGAAGGGCCAGCTGCAAAACACCAAGACTATAGCAAAGAGTTTGTAGATAGTCAGATAAAGCTTTGATTTCCTTTGTAATTATTAAATTTTCTGGGTATCCCCTACCCTGCTAGATTATGGTTTGTGTTAGATATTTGGAGGTGCCTCGAGGCTGCAGTCCATGTGGCTGTATATCGTGTCATTTTGATTTTCTGTTGAAGGCCTGTGGGGACTTGGAATGGGCATCATCAGGGAGTTCAGAGGGACTTTTTGCCAATCCAGTCAACCATATCTCTGGCTGAGTTATCTTGTTTTCAAAATCATAGGCACTGTTGTTCCAAAATTAATATTTTTGAATATTCCACACATCCCTGAGGGAGAGCACAGGGCCTCCCCACCTTTGTTTCCCCTGCAAAACAAGTCAAGATGAAGTCTTTGCTGATGAAACTCTTGGCTTTCTCTTGTTCAGCTGTGCTTTATCCCTGTGGCTTTCCCTCTTGGAAATCCCAAAATAGTTGTGGAAGCTGGCCTCCAAGACTAGAGTTGACCTGGCCTGTCTGGCTGTCTTCCAAAAGGAATTTTTATGAAAATATTACTTGGGTTTTTTTTCTCACCAGAGCCTTTTCTTTTGTTATTAGAGCCCATGCAAAGCTGTGTTTGTCCCCTTTTTACCATTCTTTCACAATCCTCAATTCTTTCTTTTTTTACCCCTTCAAGGATGCGAGTTTCCTTCCCTGGCCTAACAGCCATTTCTGAGAGGATCTTGCGGAAGTAGAGAAACATGGTGCCTTGATCTTGAACATGTAAAGGCATCTGGGCTAATGAAACCCTGAAAAGAACTGTCCTACTACCCAGTAATTCATTCCCTCTTTGCTTCATTGGGTACTTAGCTCCACTTTACTTTTCACACATACACAAAATTACTGCTGTTGACAAAGGCTGGAGAGGAACAAGGAGTTCCCACTGTTGGTGCCTCCTTAATAGTTCTGACAAATGAGACCTCAGTCCCACATCTCCATAAGAATGCTAAACTGTGTTAATCAAGAGTAAGGGTTGGTTACTTCCTACTGATATTGTCTGGGTTTTTTTGGCTGCCACCACTATTAGACTGTGAGCTCCTTGAGAACCAGCACTGTGCCTCATTTACCTCTATGGTCCCAGTTCTTAACACAAAGCTTGACACACAGGAAGAGCTCAACCAATGTTCACTGAATAAGTACATTTGACTTACAGTCAAAAGACTAAAGACAAGGCCCTTTTTTCATGACTTATAAGTTAAGTATTATAGGGAGAGTCAGATAACCTTTCTAAACTTGTTTTTTTATATGCAAAAAATGGAAATAGTATTACTAAATGCCTGTAAGAGTTATTTGAAGGGTAAATGAAATAGGTGTCTGTGGAAATGATTTGTTAACTATAAAGAGGGCAAGGGGGCTAACTATTCTCTTTCTTCCTGTTTGACTGTCACCCAAAGAAGGGTAAGGCTCAAGAAAAATGGGGTGTCTAAGTGCTGACCCCAGTGTGTACCAGTTGTGTGAGCTTGGGTGTGTCATATCTTTGAGCCTCTATTTCCTTCTCTGTGAATTGAGGAGATTGCATTAGATAGACACAAGGCCTAATTCATTGCCTTGCCCGTTAGAAGCTCTTAGGCGGTGGTCACATCGAGGAGTCAAAGTAATATTGTGACAGATAAGAACTTTGGAGTCAGGCTGACTTGAGGTCAATGCTGTGTTCTGTTACTAACATAGCAGAGTAATCTTGGGCAAGTTATTTAAATTTTTGAACCTCAGTTTCGTTAGCTATGCAATAAGGCATGACATTAATACCAATTGCATGGGATTGTTGTGATGATTGCATGAAATAAGGGACAGGAGGTGCTGAACACATGATAGGCAAGTGAGTTGCCCACTTCTCTTTCTTTTTTCCCAAATCAACAGGCTGCTCTCTTCTGCCCTTGACTTTTCCCGGCATAGTGCTCGAACCCTAAACACCTAGGATAATAGTAAAGAAAGGCTGAGCTCCACTTCTCCCTGCCAAGAGATATTCATAGGCTACGCTTAGGTATTTAGAAGTGCCTTCCTTACTATTCCTAGGTCCTTATCTATATTTCACCCAATGCCAGCTCTACTACTCCCCTTTGAACCACATCCCAACGTCTGAAATTATTAAGGGCTCTACAATCTGACACACTATAATTGGCTTGCAGAGTCCAATTTCCTTACAGCTATAAAACTCAATAATCCCTTCCAGATCCTTGTCAGACCTTCCCCAGAGCAGTGGCAAGGGTGCAGAGGCAGGTGGCGAGGGTTTGATTTCTGCAGATGGGTCCAGGAGCTGCCATGAGAGACAGGTCTGTTCTCTTTGCTCGAGCATCTCACTCTGCTGCCTGAGAAGCCTGCACTCACTGATTTTAGTTTTTAGTTACCCATCTCTGTGTGCCTCGAGTGCACTTAAATGCAGCAATTGCCCAAATTGTCTGACCTCACTTATTTCCAGCAGGTTGACCTAGGAGCTAATGACTTAAATCATACCATGTTCACTTAGATGCTGACATTCTGGATAACTCTTAATTCTGTCATTCGCTGCTTCAGAAAAAAACCCACTGGGATTTTTACCTAACTGGTTTCTAGAATTTAAAAATTACAGAAATTTACAAGGAGAAAGAGCCAAAATTCTGATTATGATGGCTTATATAATTTTATGCTAATTCAGGAAAGGCTATGTATGTCAATAAATCATATTGATAAGAATAACAACAATACCCTGGGACCCTGGGTGGCTCAGGCAGTTAAGTGACACTCTTGATTTCTGCTCAGGTCATGCTCTCATGGTTCATGAGTTTGAGCCCTGCATCCTGCTCTGTGCTAACAGTGCTGAGCCTGCTTGGGATTCTCTCTTCCTCTCTCCCTACCCTCTTCCACTCGCACCCATGCATGTGCTCTCTCAAAATAAATAAGTAAACTAAAAAAAAAAAAAAAAAAAANAACTTTTAATGAAAGTTTTCATTTTTAGCATAAATTCTGACCTTTTACAGCCATGCCAGCCAATAATGTCATGCTCTTCATCATCAGTAACTGCAGTCCTCTCTAATCTCAATCTCAAACACTCCATGCTTTGCCTCACATTAAAATCCCACTCTTTCACGGTAGCACCCAAGTTGACTATCGTTTAATGTCATTGACTCTTTAATTTATTGATTCTATGAACTTCTCCCTATTGTCACTCCTCTCCACTTTGCTTATACAGTTTAAATTCTACAGTCAATTGTTATAATGAGGCCCTTCCACTCAACTTCTAGTCTCATCCCTCGCATCTTACTTCATTGTACTCACTTGATTAAACCAATGCCTCAGTTATAACAACCCCCCACCTCCTTTTCAACAGCATCCATGCAGCTGAAGAAAGGCACAAACCACCCTCACTTGTCATCTTTAAAATCACTGTCACCACCAGTCTAAGTTGTCCCTGTCCCTGCCCCTCCCACTGCTGGTTAAATTAATTAAGTAATTAATTAATTAAAATAAAATACAATAAAATAAAAGAGGAGAGGTGGGTTCTGAGGCAGGAATAGTGGTACTGGGAAAACAGGTTTGTTTGGAATGATTAAAAAGTCACAGGACAGATTTTGAAATCCTTTACAGCTGTTATTTGTGACTCTACACAGAATGAAATTATATGTCAATCCAAATTGTACCCATGCTGGCAGGCTGCAGGAATGAACCCAAATGGCCAATCCAGAAATACAGTTGTGTTCACTTCTGCCTCAAGAAAAGGGAAAGCCAAAATGGTATTCTTGAAAACTGACTCTCCCTCAGGCTACCAGGTACTCTGCCTGATACTGACATCCCGCCCCCAACCAAGCACAGAATGTTGATGACTTTTTGCTCCCTCCAATTCTCTTTGGAAAGGATGAGTTAACCATCACTCTACCTGCATCATTTCCTGGCTCTCATGACAAACGTGTTACCTAAGGTTGATAAATTGTGACAGGTTATAGTGTGTATATGGTAAACACCAAGGAAGAAGGAATAAGTCTCTGCTGCAGAGAGCTGTAAGATGCAAGGGAAATTGGGGTGAAGAGTACATATGGAGCTCCTGAAATAAGAAATGAGATGAGAAGAAACATGAATGATAGAAGGAAAGACCTCTCTACCTTTTCCTGCCCTTTCACACATGAGATCATCATGACTGCAACCAAGTAATCAGATTTTGATTGTGGTGAGCAAAGGCACACTAGAAACTACCTGATCAAACTGTGAGGGAGAGGTAGAATTCCTTTCCAGAGACTTTCTCTTGCACTCAGGTGTGAACCCTCTGAAGCACGAATTGCTGATTATTTGATTCCCAGCACTGTAAGCTTAGCTACCTCATCTGTGAAATGGGATAAATAATAACTCAGAAGATGGTGGTGGAGGGTTCTTACAACTTCATACAACCTCATAAGATCATAATGTATAAAAACATAATGTATGTGCACATGGTCAGATAATTTATGAATTATGTATGTCAGTGCCTGGCATGTGGTCAGATCCAGTGTGATTATGGGTGGCGATGATGATGAAAATGGTGATGGTTGTGATGATTATGATGACGATGATGTAGCTAAAGGGAAGACAGGGAAAGCTCTTTTGCATCAAATTCTCTTAAAACACGTGGTATGGAGAAGTAAGGAGGACTGGATAGAGAATCAGGAGCCTGCTTCCCCATCAATCCTTTTAATGAACCAAATTCCTTTAGCCAGTGACTTACATTCTCTAGATTTCCATTTTCTAACATGAAAATGAAAATGTGGGCTTAAAATACCCAAGATCACATTTAGCTCTAAATTTCTCTAATACTTTGTAACAAATGCCCAGTTGCCCTGTTAAACCAGGCCCTATTTAACCACTAATTATTATTTGCATTCTTGGGTTTATTTGGATTTATACTAGATTTTCTTTGTGACATGAAGCTATTTATAAATTTCAGATTAAAAGAGAATGTAACAAGAGAATATAACCTCATGCTAATTTCCTAATGTGGCCTGAGTTGAAAAACACTATTCTGGCTAAAATACCCAAATGACATTCAGCTTTCTACCGAGCGCAAGCATTTGGGGAAAACACTTGCATATACCCTATGCATACATTCACCAATACAGTGGCCCTGTTTCTTGCTGTCGTTTCTGCTGGCCTCTGAAAGATACCACTGTACTCTAGAATCCACACATAAAGAGAATCTGTCACCAGCAGTTTCAAAAACTGATGGGTGTAAAGAGAATTGCAACAAAGGAAAAAAAAAGTGGTTGAGCAATAAATTACACAATTACTGTGTAATTAGTACACAGAAAACAATTAACTGTGTACTAATAGAAATGCCAAAGAAGGACCTGTTTCCAAGGATCCATATTTCTATCTAATTTACTTTCTCTCCAATAGAGTTTTCACCAGTTAGGTAAACAGCTGATCTTTCCATCATATGCAAGGCTGTCTTTTGAGAACGGTGAGGGGGACAGATGGATCAGATACACTCTTCTCAAAGAACCAGCAACTGATTAGGGACCATGGGTTAACACACAGCTAATTAAAAAGGCCCAATTTGCTAAGAGAACATGAGATGAAGCACTTTGTGTGTCCAGAGATTCCTGAGCCTGGGAGGCTCAGTTGGTTGAGCATCCGACTCTTGATTTCAGCTGAGGTGGTGATCCCAGGTTTGGGGGGTTTGTCAGAAGTTCAAAGTATTTTACCTTGAGCCCCCACCTACCCACCACTGAAATTCTACCGTTCGCACTTCACCAGACTTATTTTGTTAAGTCTCTATTTATCAGTTCATCTCTCCAGCAATCCACCTTTTTATTTATTTTTTTTAAATGTTTTATTTATTTCTAGGAGACAGAGAGAGAGACAGTGTGAGCAGGGGAGGGTCAGAGAGAGAGGGAGTCACAGACTGAAACAGGCTCCAGGCTCTGAGCTGGCAGTCAACACAGAGCCCGACACGGGGCTCCAACCCACGAACCGCGAGATCATGCCCTAAGCGAAAGTCCGACGCTTAACCAACTAAGCCACCCAGGCGCCCCGCAATCCACCTTTTTAAAGAATGCAATCAAGATGGGTAAACTGGGCCTAGTTCTAGGTGGTTCTACAGTTACTGTTTCTAGTTTAGTTATCCTGTAGCCATGATTACACTAGCCCTGAATATACCAGCATGCACGTCATTAGTTCAATATTGTTTACAGTTTAGTTTTCTTCTGTGGTAGAATTCACACACAATGAAATACATAAGTCTTTTTTTTTTTAACGTTTATTTATTTTTTGAGAGAGAGAGTGATAGAGTGTGAGCAGGGGTGTGGCAGAGAGAGAGAGGGAGTCACAGAATCAGAAGCAAGCTCCAGGCTCTGAGACATCAGCATAGTGCAGGACGTGGGCCTCAAACTCACGAGCTGTGAGACAATGACCTGAGACAAAGTTGGACACTCAACCAACTGAGTTTTGAGAAACATATATATGTATAATACATGTAAACCTAAATCTCTTTCAAGAAATAAAATACCATTATTATCCTACAAAATTCCATCATCTCCCTTCCCAGTCAGTCTTTGCTCCCCTTCTTCTACAAAAGCAACCACTTATCTAATTATTATATTATCAATCATTTGTATACTGAATTTTACTTCCCCAAAATAGTTTTGCATAATATAGTACTTCATATAAATGGACTCATACAGCATTTGGGGTGTGTGTGGGGGGGGCTTTTCCAGCTCACAATATGTTGATGAAATTATCCACATTGTGTACATTGTTCCCTTCTACTGTTGAAAAGAGTAGTCCATTGGGTGAATATACTGCAGTGTGCTTTTTCAATTTTGTATTCATAGACAAACAGGCTGTTCCCAGCCTGCTATTTTTCATAAAGCTGCTATAAACTTTTGTATAGGGTTTATATACATTGACATACATATGTCATTGAAAATGACATACATTTTCATTTCTTTTATGCAAATGCCTTAGAATGCCATTGCTGGGTTCATGCTACCATATAAGTTAGCTTTTGCAGGAAGCTCATGAAGGATCAATTGTTTCTATTCACAATGAGGAATCTCAGAAGAGTTAGTTACTTTCTCAAAATCACTCACCTTCTATGAGGTAAATACTGGGATGCAACCCCAGGCCTTTCTGAGCCTGAAGACATACTTTCCATGACATCAGCTGTGCAGGAGAGACATTTGTCTTCAGTGTATTTTATTTCCCATGGACTCTAGCAGAAAGTGTGCTTGAACTTTTCTTACCTCATGGCACTTCATCAAACCTTACCTCCAAATTTCCTTTCTCTGAAGTCTATCTCGCTGCTGTGTGACAATGAGGGAACCAGATAAAGTGAACTCATATCACCCATCCAAATAGCATATTCCATAACCGATTAAAATCTGCAGTTTAGGGGCACCTGAGTGGCTCATTCGGTGAAGCATCTGATCCCTGATTTTGGCTCAGGTCATGATCTTACATTTCATGGAATAGAACCCTGTGTCAAGCTCTGCACTGATAGTGTAGAGCTTGCTTAGATTCTCTCTTTCTGTCTCCCTCCCTCTGTCTCTCCTTCTCTCTCTCACTCTCAAAATAAATAAAAACATTTAAAAATTAATGTTACCTGTCTTCAGTTGCATTGTGGAAAATAGGGGTCCTAACAGTACTTACACCTTAGGACTATTAACTTAAGATATACTTATTAAATAAATATTATATGACAGGTACTAGGGAGAGAATCATGATCAAAATAAGGTGAGGTACTGTTTTCATGGAGCTTTCAATTTAGACAGGAAGGGTCAGTAATGAAAAAATGTATGAATTAATCCACTGTTACAAAGTGGTAAGTGCTCTGGAATCAAGGAACATAGTCTTATGAAAGGATTTGATTCTTGATTTTGGCTCAGGTCATGCTCTCATAGTTCTTGAGATCGAGCCCTGAATATGGCTCTGCACTGACCAAATGGAGCCTGCTTGGAATTCTCTCTCCCTCTGTCTCCCTCTCCCTCCCCCACTGGGACTCTCTCTCTCTCTATCTCTATCTCTCTCACTGTCTTTCTCAAAATAAATAAATTTTAAAAAACTTTAAAAAAAAGAAAGGATGAGTTTTTTTAGAGTGAGTTCCTGAAGGAGTGGCCTACATTTCAATGTCCAAGGAGCACTAGGAACATAGCTCTATTTCTAGAAGCTCCAAGTATCTGTAGAGCTCCAACCCAAGCAAGAAGCCAGGTACAGTTATAAAACAGGACCTCCTGTATTTGCTTCCGGAGGATCTGGCTTCTCATTAATCTCCACCCCCTTTTTCTGGGTTCTCAATGTTTGCCTCAGAATTCTTTATGCCAGGCCTTCTTGAAAGCTATTCTTTTTCTGGATTTATTTTTTTCCCCTAACTTGAATCTCATTCCCTTGGGATGTGAACTGTCAACATCTGAATAATTACTCCCAGTGTCGTTCCTCTATGGCATTCCCAAGCCTATGCTCAGCCTCAAAATAAAATCAATGAGGGCAGTAATTTCAAGCACTGTCTACAGCCAGCTCCACAGAGCCTCTGGAGGTACTGGGCTTGAGGAGACATTATGCACAGTTGCTCAAGAAGGCACTGGGTGCTTCAAGGACAGATGATAACTCTCCCACTGGGCAATCTCATCAGGTGGAATAGCTTCAAGATAAATGGATATGTGGCCCGAGTCATCTTGGAAAAGCATATTCTTTAGACACGACCAAGTAGGGAGAGGTCTTTATGAATCTGCAGTTTTGGGGAAAGACAGTCTGGATCCCAATGGGAAATCAAGGACAAAGACTAAAATGTGTTGGAAAACTGCATTTCTCGTAAAGCACAAGGGTAAAGCACTGTAAAATGAATGCAAAATTGTCTTTCCAGAGAAAAATTTTAAATCCATTTTGTAGGGGGTGTAAGTTACAGGTAGAGAATTCATTCGTTGTAAGTGTACATTTCAATAAGCTTTGGCAAGTACGCACAGTCAAGTGATCACACCGTAAGCAAGATCTGGAACAGTTACATCAACCCCAAAACATCACTCGAACACTTATGTAGCATGAATTGTCTTTGGTTGAATTGTGTTTCCAGATTCTATTGAAGAAAAAGAGACAGACTTACTGATGGACTGGGTGTGCAGTGTCCAAGCTTTTGTCCTGAGAAATTGCGTGCATAGAGGTGCCCTTCTATAAAGGGCAGATGGAGATGACAGGGGGAAGAGCAGTTTTGTGGGGAGAATCAATAGTTTTGAACTTTAAGGAGAAGCTGATTTATGCAAGACAAAATTTAATACGTGGGTAACCATTTAAAGGCCAGTCACAATAGAAAGTCAAAGAGATTCTTATTGACATGACAGTGGAGTGCAATTTTACATCTATGAACTTATCAGTCATTGAAAGAGATGACACTATCCAGTGTCTGTTGTATTTGGGAGAACTTGCATAAGCACCAGCTGCAGAAGACAACTGAGATAAAAATTGCCATTGAAGAAAAGTGTTCCAGAGAGATGAGATGTCTAGGCCTCTTGAACCCTCTTATTTTCCAATTCTGGGACATTTTTTATGGAATTATATTCTAAAATCAAAACAAATTTAAAAGACAGAAAAAGATTTATTTTCACCAAATGCCCACTGCAACTTTCTTTATGATAACATACATGTAATAACTTAAAAGTCTAGAAAAGTGAGTGTATACGTTAAGTAAGGTGCATTTCAATAAACTATAATAAAAATATCTGCTGCTGAATATTCAGTATGTATTTGCCACTCTTCTAGGGCTTAGTACACATCATCTCATTTTTACCTTCGTAATTGCTCTATGACGTAGGTGCTGTATTATCTCCATCTCACTTTTGAGAAGAGTAAAGGACGCATTCCTAACTAACTTCTGTCATGTAGTCAGTAGGTGGTGAAGATAAGACTTGAAAACAAGAAGGAGAACTCCAAAGTCTAGGTTCTTAGCCATAAGTAAAATCATCCACTACCGTGCAGATGTTGAGGGTGATTATGATGTATATGGTGTGAAGTTATAGAAAGTGGCAGTATTATGTTTAAAAGGAAAGAAAATATAAAAATTGTTTCTATGCTATAGTTATAGCTCTGTGAAATCATGTACACACACATGGGGAAAGACCAGAAGAAAATACAGAAATAAGCCCTTATATGAGACTACTGGAATTTTCAGTTCATTAGGTACAACTAGAATTGGGAGTTTATTCAATGGTTTTGCCAGATAAATTTTCTTTGAGAGGTAAGGGTGAAGAAAGTTGGGGAGCAAATGAAACTGAAAGGGAGCATTGGAGGGAATGGGAAGTGTGAGTGAAGACTGATCTCTCAGAGGGTGGTGGCTGGTGACGGGTGTTTTTCTGAAGAGAGCTAGGGGCAGGGGGTGTGAAACAAGCCAAGGGGAAGAGATGAGAGGCTAAGAATGAAGAAAAGGAAGAGAGAGATCTAAGAACGCAGGAGGAGGGGGAGGGGGGAGGAAAAGGGAGCAGAAGGGAGGCCTAATGGTGAGGAGACAAAGGATCAGGAGTACAGAGACTTGCTCACTGAGTTGTTCAAAATATTTATTAATTTGGAAGTTAAAGTTATTAGTTGGAAAGTAAGATAACTAGGGCATGTGCATTACCTTCAGGAGCTCATTTCATTGTTCTGTGTATGTGTGTGTATGCATCTGTCTGTCTGTCTGTCTGTGTAATAAAAATAGGTTTTTTAAAATTTTCCCAGGTGTATTTATGTACATATATGTGTGTATACATAAATATATATATATACATATATATACGCAGAAAGCACAGTGAATAAGAAGAAAATAAAATAATCCATAATCCTACCTAAACAAAACCATGGTTAGGACTTTAGTAGGTAGATTTCCTGATTATTTCTATTCATACATACGTACATACATACATTCATATTTCTTTCTACAAAGGCATCAACACCTGTAATCTCCTTTTTGTCATTCAACAATATGCCACGAACATTTCCATGTTAATAAATATATTGCTCTTGAATCATTCTACAGTATTCTGTTATATAAACTGGTATACCTTATTTAACCAATCCCTTATCAATGGACACGGGGTTAGTCTGAATTTTTAGTTGATGTAAAATAAAACAACAACACTGTGTTGAGTATCTTTGTATATAGGTCCTTGTTCAAAAGTCCATTTGTTTCCTTAAGAATTGCAAAGGCAAAGAGTTTGCACTTTGTTAAAGGTTATTTTAACACAAATTACTCAAGTGAATTCCAGGTTTGTAAACAACATCCCTTCCCAACCAGCAGTCAAGAACACCTGCATTCCCCCACCTTGCCACGTTGGAGTATCAGCCTTCTCTCTAATTTTTCAGAAAGCCTCTCTCCAGGTGCACACTCATCACTTCCCCTTTCTCATTACACATTGCCTCATGAACACTTAGGAAGTATATAGAAACTTCTAGAGGCTATTCCTAGTAGTAGGAAATAAAACTTGACCTGACTTTAGGGTTTTTCCAGAAAACAGAGGAAGTTGAAAACCATCAAGGCAACATTTTGTATGTTTGATACCCTGATAACTAGTTCCCTGTGATGGGAAAATATAGTAGCTAAAGCTATAAAGTGTCTTAACAAATATGCAAAAATAGATATTAAGCAATGTGGGGAGCCATGATTCTCCCCTGGAGTCAAAAATTATGTCCAAGTTTTTTCTTCTTTACTTTTTTTTAAAAAAAGTATAAATATAAATGCATCATCTCTCAACCCTTGAAAATAAGCATGGGAATTACAAGAAAACATTTCATTCTTTTGAACTGTGATTAAGCAAATACTTAAGTAGTAATACAATTTCAGACAAATAAACTTCAGAATTCTAGTAATGTATTACAATTCTAATTTGCATTGAGGAATACCAGTAATACTCCTATCAATCTTTTAGTAGAAATTTAAAATGTATATTTATAACACTTAGTCACTTCCCTTTCAAAATAAAATCTTTTCAGCCTGCATGGAAAGTGGCCAGATGCCTAATGAGGAATCCTGAAAGTCAGCTGTATTGAGTTAATAAGTATCCGTGGCAAGTATAAACCAGATTATTAGATTAACCAAAATATCCCATTCCTCAACAATGAAAAAAAATACTTGCAAGCTCATAAAATGAGCTGTCAGTGTGGTTTGGTAAACTTCTAAATAAGATTATTATATTTACATGTTCTTGCTAACCTGTACCGTGATTAGATATCAAACCATGCCTAAATGGATCACCCTTATTTTTTGCTGTTTCCCGAAAACCCTCACTCCTCATTCCCTGGAAATATTTTATTTTTGGACTGAAAGAAAGGTTATAGATTTTTGGAGATTATGTGGGGTTTTTTTGTTTGTTTCCTGAAGGATAAAAAAGATGAACTATTTTTTGATACATATATCAAATTATGTGTGTATATGTATATACTCTCCCTATTTAAATTTTTTTAATGTTTATTTATTCTTGAGAGAGAGAGAGAGAGAGAGAGGGAGAGAGAGAGCACCAGCAGGGGGAGGGCACAGAGAGGGAGACACAGAATCCTAAGCAGGCTCCAGGCTCTGAGCTGTCAGCACAGATCCTGACACGGGGCTCAAACCCACAAGCTGTGAGATCATGACTTGAGCTGAAGTCCGATGCTTAACTAACTGAGCCACCCAGGTGCCCCTATACTTTCTCTATTTTAAAGGCTTTATATTAGTGAATCAAAATGGATGAAATTTTAGTAATCCTAATTAATCATTTGGCCACTCTTCTCACAGCTGAAAACATTTTTTTTTTTCTGACAAGGAAGCAATGAAAAGTTCTAAATATATACTTTTAACTTCTACTCAGAGGATGGATAAAATGCAACTGATGTACCTTTGGGAAAAGAAGTACATTCTCATATTTAGTAAATGGCTGGCACTCTGAAGTTCAGTCATGTTTGAAGCTAAATTAATACATTCATGTTTGCATAAATCTTTATGCTTATTTTCAAGGAGTTGAGAGAGAAGTGCACTAATCAAACTCCTATCGGAAATAAAAGTCACTTAAAGATAACATTTAGTACTTAGTTCAAATTTTTAGCGTGAAAATTAACATCATTCATGCAAAGGGAAAAATGCTTACTTGGCATTTGGCAAAAACTCAGGTATTCTCATAAGTGGTCTGTCTGCCTCCTTTGACCTGACCAGTAAAATCCTTCCCACCCCCATCTGTTTCCTTATTGACCAAATGAGGGTAACAATAGTATCTACTCCATAGGATAGCTATGAAGATCAAATAAATGTTTAGACAGTATCTAGCACACAGTAAATTGTCACCAAATGTTAGTTTTTACTTTTAACTTAGTAACTAGGATAAAGGCATCTTGCCTAGATTATTACTAATATGATTTCTATATATCGTATCTCACTACATAGATTGCAACACATTTTGGACGATAGAGATGGGGTCTTGTCTTTCTTTTGCAGCTGCCTCCTTTTTCAGCTTTGAATAATAAGCATGAAACCCACAGTCTGTAAATGCCACTGTTTCAATGCGTAAGTGATTTAGGGAATTAATGTGCAAATTCAAGTGGTGTGAGTTACGGTTAAATTGGTCACTGACAGAAATGAAAAGAAAACACAGAATTCCTTTTCCGTCCATTCAGAGGAATCAAAAGGGGGGAAGCTAAGTATTTCTTATCACTTACTAATGTTCTGTAATGGAAATGACTTATCAGCCATATTTGTCTTCTCAAAGATAAAGTGCTCTGAAAAGCATGTGTGTGCTCCTCATTTCTGCTCTATTCCATGAACAATAGGTGGAATTCTTTAAACAAACAAACAAACAAACAGCAACAACAGAAACAGATGGTGGTTGCTTAGCTGCAGGGCTGGTTCTGAAGCCAATTATAAAACAACAATGCCACCTGTTGGATAGAAAAAGCATGCTTGATACCATTTCTGTTCACTGGACGAGTGTTTATTTATGTCTCCTCTAGGCGATGCGGAATGTTGGGCTGTAGCATACAAGGGACGAAAAAATGAAAAACAGTCCTCGCTTGCAAGAGCCATCCTATTCAGTCAAACAAATGACAGATCGTTTCTACTCATGGCAAAACGTAGGAGTCTGTTTTAAAACATGACATACTCCCCAGCACCACCCAAATCCTCCCAAGGATTTTTGTCTATCTTGGCATTCTTCTACTGCTTCTTCTTACCCAGCGTGTTCTCTCTCCTTTATTCAAAGGACTACTGACAAAGTCTTTAACACGTGTTAACTAAGAGGCAACTTTACTTCTAATACTTCAGACAATTGTTTAATAAGTCAGAAAAGATAGTTCCACCTGCGAGGCTACCACAGCATTGCACTTTCTTCCCCCTGTTACTGCTACACAGTCAGACACCTCTGGAATGTCGAGCAAGAAAAATCAGAATGTGATACTCTGATAGTGAGATGACATGCGGATCTCAGTCCACAACCTGGAAAATCACAACAATGTCTTTGTTTGGGACAGTTTTAGAGTGTCTTCAGAGTTGGGAGCCTAACACTCCTATTCAAGATGCCACTCACCAGTGCATCAGGCTAACAATGGAACCACTTGATGCCATTGCTTTTCCCTTGCTAGCGAGTGCTTAATGAAATTAACTTTAGCTGAACTTCAGGCAACAGAGAAAATCTGGAACTGCTTGCTCCCGTTGCCACATGTATTGAAAACCCAAGAGGGCATGTGAGAAGGGAAGGGAAGGTTGTATTATCAAAGAACAGAAGGGGTCTAAAGGAAAGAGGCATCTCCGTTTGTTTGTTTGTTTGTTTTATCTTTGGGCAAGATATTTTCCCCATAGGACATCTTTGGATTGATTTTCTGGCTGCAAAGACCAACCTAGCCACGTAAAGGAAAAGATAGGAGTGCACCTAAGAACAGCCAATGCCACTTGTGTGTCAGTACAAAAATTAGTACAATGTAAGGTAACACACAATGTTATCTGAATAGGAGTGTGAGTGATTAGGGAATTTATAGGTCATAAAAATGTCAATTAAGATAAACAGGGAAGATTTACACAAGGAAGCTCAAATTGTAAGGGTAAAAGCAAAGAAAATCTGGGATCCAATAAAAAAAAAAAAAAAAGCCAGACTAGGGGGATCCTTAGGACTGTTCAGTGTTTTTCCATTTATTCTTCCAGGTACGTGGAAGAATAGGTAAGGCTGTATGACTTACTCCAGTGAGATGTGAAGGAAAACAGTGTATGTTATTCCTGGGCTCTATTAAAAGTACAGTACAGAATTTTCCATTTATCCTTTTTCCTGCCTCAACAATTGTGGATCCAAATGTTGAAGTGAAGCTTCTCCAAATCTGGTCTCTTAGTAACCAATACTATCAGTGTCCACCTGGTGATTTATATTAGATCTATACTTTTGTGTTGTGAAATCATCAAGATTTTGAGGTCTGTTTGTTACAGCCATATAACCTGGTCCATCTTGACTAATACACGGGGTTTCCATGGAATATGTAAAATAATTAACTGATAAAAGTAAAAGTAAGAAGGAGAAATCCTAAGGAAAATAAAATTAGCATGGAACTAGAGGGAAAGAATTTATCTATAAAGAAATGTTTCATGTGTAGTATACAATGTAAGCAAATATCTAAAGATATATAGTAAACGTATAGAGAGAGATATACATATATACATAGATAGGTACATATAGGTGTATTTCTAAATCTTGGCCTTCTTCCCACTGAGTAACACATTGTTTCCCTATTTCCCCAACCCTAAAAGCTGCAGCAAAAACAGCACAGGTGTATATTTCAGGGAGCTCCTTCCTCAGTTATATTTTTTTTCATTCCCTAGGCTGGAAATTACAACAGCAGTCGGATTCCCTGCTTCTACTTCTGTGCACCCAGGGTTTATACAGTAGCAGAGCAATTTTATTAAAACATAAATCAAACTGTGTCACTCCTCTGTGCGACCCTCTCCACTAGCTCACTGTGCATTCAGAAAAGCCAGTTCTTCCCAGAGCTCCTAAGGTCCTGTGTGTTTACTACCTCTGACTTCTACTTCCTCCCTGTCCTTACCTCCGAGCCTAGCTGTTCCTGGACTATATCAAGCACACTTCCTACCTAAGGGCATCTGTAGTTACTAGTCCTTGTGTCAAAGTGCTCTCCCTTAGATATCTATAGACCTCACTCCCTCTTTTCCTTCTAGATTCTGCTCAGGGGGACCATTCCTGATTACTTTTCACAGTTGAATGACTACCTATCAAAATTACTAGGCTTTATTTTCTCTCTGTGATATCCAAGACCCCCTGATATACTCTATATTTCCTGTGTCTTTGTTAGTAATCTGGTTCCCTTAATGGAACAAATAAGTTCCATGAAGGCAGCTCCTGTGTTTATTTTGTTCTCTGTGGAATTCTGTCATCCATGTGAGTACTTGGCGTGTAGCCGTGATTCAATAATGATTATTTTCTCAGTGCTCAACTTCTGTGCTCTACAGTGTGGCTTTTACTTCACCTTTTCAGGCCCTGAGTTTGCCATTCAGTGCGCTGTCTGGGGTCAAGCTCAGTGTCAGAGCCCGCCAACATAATAGCCCCAGGAAGAAATTCACAGGGCTTACAGCTGTGGTACCCAAATGCAGTCCGTGACAAAGTTTGCACTTGCCTTGATGCAAAGAGACAAACAAGGGCAGATTTTGAGAGTTTTTACATAAGGCTAATTTTTAAAAAGCTTTTTATTAATGTTTATTTATTTTAAGAGAGACAGAGAGAGAGCATGCAAGCTGAGGAGGGTCAGAGAAAGAGACAGAATCCGAAGCAGACTCCACGCTCTGAGCTGTCAGTACAGAGCCAGATGCAGGGTTCGAACTCACGAACTATGAGATCATGACCTGAGCCGAAGTTAGACCCTTAACCGACTGAGCCACCCAGGCACCCCGACACTCGTTCTTTTAATCAAGTACTCTGGAACTCTAGTTTAAAAAAACTCAAGACTTTTCTTTCTCATTTTTCTGTCTTTATTCCCCCCTAGGGGGAAAAAAGCTACTTTTTTTCATTTCTTGCCCTGCCCCCAAGGATGAGGACCACTGTTATGAGTCAGATTAAGAGAACAGGTACTTTTCATTGGCAACTGGACAAGGCCTAGAGATTGTATTTTCTCCCTTAGAAATTTAAGTAATTTATCTAAATACTTCTTTGTTGCTTAAAGAACAACATCAAAAGGCATAGAATAAAAGTCCCAACACTCTCCTTCCCCCAGAGAAAACCACAGTTAACAATTTTGCACATATCCATATATATATGTGTATGTAGTGTTTTATATATATATTCATATATATACATATATACTTTATGTATATACATACATATATATGTAGTGTTCTAGGAATAGCATGTGAAAACTTCATACATTTGTGAAAGAATACACACATACAATGAGAGAACATACACTACTGTTCTAACAGTGGTTCTGAGTGGTTGAAGAGTGATGTGTAACATTTATACTAATAAAAATGTGCTAAAAATATGACTTCAACAGAGAGCAAGCTAAAGTTGCATGAAATATTTAGTGAACTCATACAGTTTAAGAAAGCCAGTTCTAGAGGTCCCTGGGTGGCTTAGTCAGTTAAGCATCTGACTTGATTTTGGCTCAGATCATGATCTCACACTTCGTGAGATCAAGCCCCACATTGGGCTCTATTCTGACAGCGAGAAGCCTGCTTGTGATTCTCTCTCCCTCTCCTTCTCTCTGCTGCTCCCCTGCTTGTGCTCATGCTCCCTCTCTCTCTTTCAAAATAAATAAACATTTTTTAAAAGTAGTTCTAATAAGATACAGTGTCTGTGTTAGAAGCACATCGAATGGTTAGCACAGGATAGGAGGGTGAGTAGAAGACTTCTGTGTGTAGTCTTCTACTGGGTGTTATATTGTCTATTCACCCCTTTGCTGCCCTGGATGTTGTTTTGTACATTTCGGAAGTTGTGTGTGTGCGTGTGTGTGTGTGTGTCACTGTGAGTGTGTGTGTGTGCGCACATGTGTGCATATTGCAAATATCCAACTTCATTGTAGGCCAGAACCTTGTCTTCATGGATTCATTATTGCTCTAAACAGAGGGCTTGCACAGTACCCAGCACTAGGTAAACACTGAAAGTCTGCCATGCTGACTTCTGCGTTTGTTTACACTCTTCCCTAAAGACTGTTTGAGCTAAAGATGGCTCGAGCTGTTAAGAAATTCCTTCTCCATCTCTGGTACTATATTGGCTCATGAGCTTCTTCAGTTATGTTTCTTGTTGTCTTGGAATCTGGCCTATAAACAGAGAATGCTAAGTGCACACTAGATCGTAATCAGCATGGACTGGTCATCATAGCTGACATGGAAAATGGAATGTGTTCCCTTTCTAGAGATCATGGCCCCTGTAGAGAAGGTTCAAATTTTCATGAGCCAAACAATTGATTATAGTACCTTCCTGCCACCCAGAATGTCCTGACTTCTATATGGGAACCATCTGGGCCACCATCATGGGGTATACATCATGATCACCCTCAGTAAACTTGGAACATCACTGAATTCCAAGATCAAAAGAAACCTTAAAGGTATCCTAATCCAACATCCATCTTCTTTATAGTGAAGTTATTGATGACTCTTAGTAATTTATTTTTACATTAGTAGTTTACATTTATTGTTGGGAAGTTTTCTTCTCACCCATATGAGGATTTGAAATCTCCCTTCCTGAAACTTCTACCCATTGTTTGCCTATTAAATACTATTAGAAAATTGACCTCTTTATACGTCAGATTCTGTGTGATGTGGTGAGGCTAATAAGATGGTAAAGGCACATCTGCTTTCAACAACCTTGTGGTTGGGTTAGAAGTTAATTATATAAGTATATAATAAACAGGCTGTATTTGTGTGAAATCATTCTTAGTTTTGTTTAAAAACAAGGTGGAGGAGGATTGAACCCAACATGGGCTGGCAGTGTAAAGGAATGGAAGCCTCCCGATGTATGTGATATGTCACTTCTCTCTCTCGCTTGTTAGTCATAGAACTATCTAATCAGCTACAGATTAGCCCAATTATATTATCTAGACAAAACTACCACATCTTTTCTGTGATTATAATAATCTTTTCTGGGACACAGTGACTGCATCCCCTTCATTCTTTTCCCCATTCCTCTCCCACCCTATGTAGAAACAATGGCATTTGAGGAATTAACCCCAACTCCAGCCATCATATCACATCCCTTGCCAGGATCTCTTATCTAAGCCTATCAGTGCATAGCATTCCATTGATGACATTATTTTTTTTAATTTAGTTTTTAAAGAAAGAGAGTGTGTGAGCGGGGAAGAGAGACAGAGAGAGAGAGAGAGAGAGAGAGAGAGAGAATCCCAGCAGACTCCACCCATGCTTAGCATGGAGCCCCATGTGTGACTCGATCCTACAATCCTGGGATCATGACCTAAGCTGAAATCAAAAGTTGGCCACTCAACTCTCTGAACCACCCAGGTGCCCCAATGACAATTACTGTTTAAGGAGCAGGAACATTATGAAGGGAAAATTTTGTTCTGGGCTTGGGAGTGGCATACTTTCTCTCATTTTTTCTTTCCAGAAATGAATGAGGTAACAGGTAGCCTATTTTGTACTACAGAGCAACTTACATCCATGATGAAGCCAACACTGTTATCAGAAAAGAGACAAAGAGAACTTGGATCCTTGATCACATCACTGAACTGGATCAACCAGTCCTGACACACTTTCAAGCATGTAAGCCAATAAACATAGTTCCTCTTGAAGCTAGTTTCCTCTGGGTTTTCTGTTACTCACTTATACAAGCATCTTAAGTGTTTAACTTGACTAAAGCTTTATTAAAACAAAACGATGTAATGTCTATGTTCCCCCCCAACCAGTCTAATAATATTAAGAAGGGAAAGAAAGTTTCTTTGTTATTCTTGTTTTTGTGAATCAATTATGGTTCCTTGTGCTCAAAGACATATTTTCCAGGAGAAATGTTCTTGATTCACTTAGAGAGTGGATAACAGTTGGAAGCAATTCAGCTCCACAAGTATTGATTACATGTCTACTCTTTGCCCTGCATTATGCTAGGCACTGAGGTGTATGCAAAGTGCTTCTGAATAAGATATGGCTTCTTTCTTCAAGGAGCTTAAAATCCTTTGGAAATCAAATATAATATAAAGAGCTTGAACTGTGGTGTCGTAAACCAAGTTTCAAATCTTTCCCTGCCTATTATATGTCTGGCACTATATATATATATGCTGTCTCCTTCAATCTTCACATCAACCATTAAAGTCATTATTTATGAATGAGGAAATGAAGTTCAAAGAGGTAACTAACTTTCCCAAAGTGACTTGTCAGACATGATGGCGCTGGGAAATGCATATAGGAGTGAGTCCAAAACCAAAGGTATGACCAGTGTTTAGGTGGGACCTGAATGTGCCTTTAATAGGCAAGCACCCCCAGACAGCCAATTTATGTCTATTGTAGTTCTTCTGTCCTGACAATATGCTCTGAAGTCAAAGGTGGTGCTCAGTTCGTCTTTTCAGGTAAAAAACTCTCAAGTGAGACAAAAGCTTCATCTGATGGCAATTAGTGCAAGAGCATTGACCAAGTTTTTTTTTTAATTTATTTATCCATTTAATGAAGATTTATTATACTTAACATATGACAGGCATTGTGCTAAACACAATGAGAATACAAAGATTCATGAGGTCCAGATTCTGCTCAGAAGGAGCTATGGCCTTTTAAGTAACAGTAACCGCCATGCATCAAATGACTACTAACTGCATTTTTTTAATATTCATCTATAATATTTACATGACAGTGCAGTATTTTTGTTCCCATTTTATGGATATAGGCACTGTAGCTTGGAAAAGTGCTGTTTGCTTATGCACTCAGTGACTCCACTTCGTTCATTTTCAGCTCTGTAGAAAACTGTATCATCTTATTTTGATGGTTACCAAGTGATTGATTTTGAGAAATCTGAGGTCTGTTTCCAGTTCCGTTGACCACAATAGGCCTAGTGTAGAACTGGCTATATGATTTAGATTCAACACATACATTTCGAACACCTACTAGGTATGCTAGGTCCTTCCACATATGTTGTTTCATGACTTCCATTTTTGCAAATAATGAATTTGGAGCTTTCGTTGATTGCTCAAGGTCACTCACGTTGTTAAGTGTAGGTCCAAGATTCTAATTCCCTTTCTCTCGACAATCCAGCATAACTTGAAATATATATCCAAGTTTTCAATATACTTTCCAGTATATGTCCAAGTCTCATACAATTCCTGCTACACCAGATGTGAATGCTGTTGGGTTTTGCACAGTAAGAACTACTTTTATTTGAAGCATTTCTTCCTCTTGGAATATTTTACTTCTGTGCAACCTCTGCTTTTTTCCTTGGTATCTCATAATTACTGGTCCTGGCTCCATGATCTCTCCCATAACTATTCCCAGAGGCCAGCTCTCACCATGTTACAGCCTCTTACTTAAGTTTTCATGAGAAATGCCTCCTTTGTGGCATTTACCAAAGCNAGCTCCTCTAAATAGCATAAAGTACTGCTTTTCTCACAGTCTTGAAAAAGTTTCTTTCTCTTTTCTTTTTTTAACTCCATGACTTGTCCCATGAGTAGGTCCTAGACAGCCTGCCACATGAAATCTTTCAAGTACACTTGCTTCAAACCTTTGGTATGACTAAACCAGTGATTTACTCTCCTTAGCCCCAGGTAATCTCTTGGGAATGCTTTATTACTTTCAGAAAGAAGAAAATAGCAAATTAAACATGTGAGATTTATTTTTTAAATTAACGTTTATGATAAAATCAGCAGGGGTAAGGACTTCATTGAGGTAAGGCCACAATAGTTCTTATGTCTGTCACCTTGCGAAGTTCTCAGCAACACATTAGATTTTTCGGTATTTCCTCCATAAACCCATCTTGTTTGAAACTTCAGTGTGGCAACCCTTAAATTGAACTGAAAGAGAGTCTCAATGAGAAAAGAGCTAGGGTCAGTCACTGCTACATTCAGAAGCTGTTAAGTATCCTTGGAGTTCTCTCAAGAGAAAGTTGGTGTAAACTGAGATTAAGAGTACCCTTTACTTGTAGAAAGGACAAGTGGGAAAAAATGTCATTGTCTTTTGAGAAAATAAGCAAAATCATGCTGTCAGCAAAGCCGTGAAAGCCAACAAAGCTTCGGCAAAGTAGTGAAAAGCAATAACGGAGAAGTTTGATAGACCAGGGTGCAAATCCCACCCCAACTACTTGTTAACTGCAAGTGATATAAAGTCCCTGGGGTTGACATAGTTATTACTTCATAGGATTGTTGTGAGCTTTAAATGAAATAATGAAAGTAAAGCATTTAGTTTACTAAGGCATAACCTGCCTGATGATTCTACATTTGGTAAGTATCCTAGCTGTTATGATAATGATTATGATTATTTTTTCTGGATATATATCTTCAGTGAAGTCCAAGGGCTCTGACAGGATGCTTCTGGTTAGGCATCTGGTCATCATCTCAAGCGTATAATCTTGTACAGGGGAGATGGATTTTTCTGAGATCAAGGAGAGAGGACAGATAGGACCAATAACATTGACCTTGGAGATAGATTTAAATTGCTCATTGACATTCTCAATGCGTGCATGTTGAGGCAATTAGCCTTCAGTCTGTATAAGTATAGGTGATTAGATTTCCTAATAAGGTACTGGTTAAGAAAGATTAAATCACTCAAAGTCTCAGCCTATGTCTTCAGAAATCACAGGATATAAATCCAATGTTTTGAGGGGGAGAAAGTTGGGCAAGAAAGAATCTGAAAGCTATTAGGTGACATTGGGAGTGGGATGGAGAAGAGAGGGGCAAATAATCCTTAAGGGACATCCTAACTCTGGAGCTGCTCCTGAAATTGCCAGTGACCTCTGTTGCAAAGAGACTGTTTCATTGAGAAACTTACCTTAGGCAATCTTTACCAGAAATTATCTTAAAAGCACATGCTAAAATGAGATTTTGGATTGTATAACCTTCTGCCTGGCTGACAGTAAGGATCATATCACTGGAGAACTGCCCTTAGCAAAAGAGTTTATATATAAATGAATGAATGAATAAATGAATGAATTCTTGTATTTACCTAGCACTGAACCAGGCAAAATATAAATAAATAAATGACTGGAATTATCCTTTACAATCAAGGAACTTACATGGTATTTTAGAATATAAGAAGCATATACAATCCTAAATTAATCTACTGATCACAGACTACATTTAACTTGGTTATTATTGGATTTTGAAGATTTATGAACCATAAATGACATCCCCCCATCCCCCAAACTGTGTAATCTTGTTCTAAATTTTCAAAAGCAGAGTTTCTGGTCAAGCAGGCAGGAAATGAATTTCACCGAGTCAAGGAAGTCAGGTGACCGCCAGGCAGGCCAGCCATTTTCCCAGATCACTGCCTCTCCAGAGATTATGGTGGCCCAGGGAAAGAGCCAGAAGGAAGTTCATGTCCAGCTCCACATACTTCCTCCCTCTAGACACTGACATTTCTTCCACAATATATGAATTAGCTTTGACACAATATTTCTGAATCAGAAATGACCCCCGAACTCACTGATTTAAGAAACAGTTATTTTTAAAGTCTGTGGGTTGGCTGAGCTGGGTGAGGCAGGGCTCAGCTGGGTAGATCCCTGGGTGACTGTGTTTCTCTGGGCCGGTTGGGGTGGCTCAGCTCCACATATCTCTCACTGTCCTGGGATTGAGAACTGGCCGAGGCATGTTTCTCTCACAGAAGGAGCAGAGGCAACAGGGAGTGAGAGGAAGCATGTGAGCCTTCTTAAAACCTGAGCATGGAACTGGCCCTCTCAATCCCACCTATGTTGTAAAGGAAAGCTACATGGCTGAGCCCAAAGTCTAAGAAGCATGGAATACACCCCCCACAATGAGATTGCGGTAAGGGTATGGATGTAGGAGAAGGTGGAGAAAAGGGGTCATTTAGTGCTTTCCCCTGAAGAATTTGAAGTTTCCTTAATAAAAGGATTTTTTGTCCTTCACTTTTATCATCATGTAGGATATTAAATTTCCTTTATATCCTCCCTTAGCCAGAGTCCAGAATTCTTGTTTTCTTAAACAAATGGAATTAATGTTCATGATACTGCTTTTCACTCCCTATAAAAAATAGTAAAGGATATTTATTCTTCCTCCTGCCCCTCTCCCCTCACACACACACACACACAAACTATAGAGAGTATCTAAAATAAGAAAAAGCTAATTACTGGGTAGGGTTAATCTGATGTCTCTATGGAGAAGTTGAATATTGAGTACAATCTTGAAGGAAATTACTAGACTCCCAAAATTCTTAATTACTCCAAAAAATTTTTAAATACTCTAAAAATCCAATTACAACATTCTACCTATTACCTCTATGGTGAGAAGGGAGATGCATGGACTAGTTATTATTTTGCTTTTACTTGTTATCCACCACAACCCTTCATTCAGCCGTATCAAGATGGCACACCATTAGTGCAAGGTGGGTGACTGATAGCAGGGATAACTTAGATCTAACCCATACCCACAGGTAGACAGAGCTTAATGCCCATCTTTGATGGGTCAGGAGTAGTACAGCAAGTGCCTGTGCTCTCTGTTTCTGTCCCTCCCCCACGTCTGTACCCAAGAGCATGTACATATAATCAAAAGTAAATGCATGCTGTGTTTATTGATTAATTAATGTCCATCAATGATCAGTAAATTGAACTATATCTGCCCAATTGCTGCTATTATCATTAGGAGCTATTAGTCCATTATAAAGTACATGTGAAGGCACCTGGGTGGCTCAGTTGGTTGAGCATCTGACTTCGGCTCAGGTCATGATTTCATAGTTTTAGTGTTCAAGCCCCATGTTGGGCTCTGTGCTGACAGCTCAGGGCATGGAGCCTGCTTCAGAGTCTGTGTGTGTGTGTGTGTGTGTGTGTGTGTGTGTGTGCGTGTGTGTGTGTCTCTCTGCCCCTCTCCCACTCATGCCCTGTTTCTCCTTGTCTCTCAAAAATAAATAAAGGTTTAAAAAAATTTTTAAAGATATATATGTTTGAGCCGCTAACATGATATACACGTTCCGAAACCCCCCCCATCTGAAAGTGCTTTGAAATCTTTTATAAGCCAAAATGGAGTACAATGAAAAAGCAATTACCATTAATTTAAATGGCAAAGCTTTTGAGCATCCCCAGATCCCAAAAATAACCTCTTTTAGGCTTTTCTGATACCTTAGGGCACATCTTGCTAATGGATGCACAAAACAAATCGAGATAAAGCATACGTGCTGAGAAGACACAGTTCAAAGCCGGATGCTGAGATGCCAGATGCCCAGGGTCCTTCCAGGGAAGGAACTTGGCTGCATCACCACAGCAGCTAAGGGTGCGCGTTGCCTTCGTAACAGTTCTGCAAACAACCAGGAAGCGCTATGTTCACTTTACCCGTTTTGTGTGTGCCTGTGAAAGCAAACACCCTCTTCCAATTTCTTTCGGTTGATGAAAACAGGTACAAATGTAAGATCTTCTAACAAAGCAAGGTGGCATACTGCAATCTTTAGCAAAGGGGGAGAGGATACCTTTATCGCACAGTTGCTTTAACCTTCTGGTTCTAAAACCAAGTTTAAGGTAAAAGGGGAGAAGCCACTTTTTGCATGAAGTACCCTATTCAGTGTTTCTGAGCCACCCTGACTACCCTTCACCATAGCTTTTGCCACCCTGAATTGTAATCTTTCACTTGTCTGTACCCACCGTCTGATTGTAAGCTCCAGGAGGGCAAGGAAGCAGATGCCTTCCCTCATTGTTTATCGCTTGTTACGGGGCCTGCCATGTGTTAGACGCTCAATAAATGAGTATTTGTTCAGAGAAATAAACAGCATTCCGACATGTTACACAGGACAAGGGAGGCATTTTGTAACTTGTCAGTGTTGTGCAACTATCTTGTAATTATTATAGTCTCCATTAAAATTACCTAATGAGAAAAATTACAATAAGCAAACTTTAGATTACAAATGTGCCAGCCCAGGCAACCTGCTGACTCTGGCCATCACCTAATAACAGAGGGTTTATGTACATGTCGCAGCATGAACATGTACAGCATATACTTAACAATGTGGGCTACAGGACATATAAACATGCTTCATGGTGGGGGGTGGACCCATCCCCACTGCCTGCATACACACAGAGACAGTCACATTCATAACACATTCATGGACTTCACCTTGAAGCGGTTTCACTATGAAAGCCCCTCCAGGATGTGAAATATGACTGAGATTAAAGTGAAAAGTAAAATGCAAGTCTTACCAGAGGAAAAATACAGTTTTTCTCTGTGTTAAAAAAAGAGAGAGAAGATTTTTCCCTCTGAACGATAGGACCATAATGATTCAATTTCTCTTGCACCAATCAGCATCGGCTTGTGAGATCCAGACCTGGCACATGGAAATTTCAGCCTAAAGTCAAATATTATTTCAAAGTTAATGACAAAATCTATTTTTGCAGTGGTCTTGTTTAAAATATTTCCCCTTAATACTCTTGAAATGCTGTAATTGAAAGCAGTTATTTGAGATGCCAGTGCATACTTCTTTAATTATGTCCTCTACCATCTGTTTCCAATGAAAGGGCAGTATCTGTTTGCAGTTACCAATCTTATGAAAAACAGGCTTGTCCCGAAATAGATTGGAACTAAAACCAGAAAGCATTTCTTTCAGAGGCATCCTTTCAAGCCAATTAACTTTAATCATTATAGAAATGTTTATTTCCCATCTTAGTCTCTCCTCACATGTAAATTCCTTCAGGGGAAAAGATCTCTTTTTGTGACTGTTTGAATAGTTCCAATTTGGATTAATCAGAACCTGCTGGCCTGTATATGTTCCAATTGTGAATGCTGGCAGCTTCCTTGATGAAGGAGGCACTCGGTCCCTGAGGAGAACAGATCTAGAAATGCAGCAGGCACATACCTACTGGTCAGAGAAAGTTCGCTTAACACCTCGGGGCCCTAGCCTTGGCCCTGTGCTGCCTTCTAGGGTAGGGACCCATAAAGTGGTTTGACGGGCTAAAGACCAGAATCCTAAGCTAGAAGTATAAAACCCTTCTCCCCAAATGAGCCCGATGTTCTCTTAGACCCCACATTTACATGTCACTCTCATAGAAGTTGTAAGGAGGCTCAGTGACCTTGCAAACACTGTATCTGTGGTGGTGGCTTATAAATGGCATCACACTACCTGGGGCCCAGTTATTTCTGAACTGCCTCTGTTCTTCAGGGAAATTTTCTATACACAAGTTAGAAAAATGGTTTATGGCAAATGTATTATTTTATTATTATTAACTATTATTAAGTAACTTCCTTCTGCCAAAATGTAAGTTCCTCAAGGAAATTACAGATTTGAGACTGATTTGTATTTTTATTTATGCCAATATGTAGAATACTGCCTTGTAGAAATAAAACTTCAGTGAATATTCAGTTTATTTATTCTTCTAGACCATGGGGATACACTACTAGAAAACATACAAAATCTCTGCTCTCATGGTGTCTTGGAGATAAAAACAAAATGGTCACAAGACATGATACATAGACACATGCATCTTGAGGATTGAAAAAGAAGATCATCTCTGTGCTTAGTATCTGATGCAAAGTGTCTGGGGCGGGGTCGGTGTTAATAAATATTTGATTAATTTAGAACAATAAACATTTGTGACTTGGCCAACCACCTAAGAAAGCTGCCATTTATTGAGCCTTTAATAAGGTCCATTCACTGTGATGAATGTTTTAGACACATGAGCTTCTCTAATCCTCAAAACAAACAAACATTCTGTGAAATAGATATTAAATATCCTCAGTGTTCAGATGAGGAACTGAAGCTTATATGTAGAAAATACTGGGGTCAATCAGTTAGTGGCAAATGCCTATATGAGATTATGAATCTGTCTTAATTGAAAGTCAATATTCATACATGTTCTCTATTGTCTCTTACATGCTGCTCAAAGTGTCCAGGAAGTCTTGCTTCTAGCACACAAAAGCTCAGGGACTTCAAGGTCATGTAGTTAAAATCTGAATTCACATGATCACAATTTGGGGAAAAAATGGTACCCATTCCTATCTCTCCCTTGAAGTTCCTGGAGTGGTACAGTGACTGGGCCTCCTCATAATGATATCCTGCTACTTTGGTTTCCTGAAGGTAGAGTATGTGCAGCTTTTGGATCTCATGAACTTTGGCCAAGAAGTAGATATTCTCCTTGTTTCCCAAGAATCAGGGAATGATTCATCAGAGAATGAATAATATAATTTCCACTTTTGGAGTGAAAATTTTATCCCAACTACCCCACACTCTCTTTCTCTGATGATTTACATGGATTTATAACAAAATCCCTTAAAGTTTCATAATTTAGTCCCATCCCCCAATTTCCAGAAATCAGTCAGGAATTCCTGTGGGAATGTCAAATGAGAGGCAGTATAGGGTGACACAACACAGGGAGATATGGGGAGGAAATGGTGGAAATTCAGGAAAGAGAACCAAGACACACTAATTATGCAGTAGCTGAGCATCTTAACACATTCACACTGAGTGCTTTCTGACATTATGTGGTCAAGAAGCCAGTCTCCATGTCCCTCAGGCTGATATTCAGGGGCAATAATTCATATGCTGGGTTGGGAGAAGACTAATGAGTTATGAACAAACTCCAAGCATGAATTCTGCATCAAATGGCTATGATCTATTTGTCAACTGTTCATTTATCACATACTAATATCCATCACCACTCCTTAGTCTTCATGCACAGTGTATGAAGTTCTACCTTCGCAGCAAATGAGATGTATCTCTACCCAGAGAATGTTCCATAAATTCATGAAACACACACATACGCAAATATGGGATGAAGGTAAGAGCTCCCTTAAGGAGCTTCTTTAATTTCTTTAAAGAAAATAGGAATGTCAGGGTGGGTAAAAGTCAATGCATTCAAATGAAAAACACTAATAACAAAAACACCAATAAAAATTCCCATCATGTATTTAGTTTCTTACTGTGGGCCAAGGACAGTGCTAGGAGCTTCATAGTGACGTTGGAAGGACCCTTTGAAACCAGTGTTCTTATCCCTATTTTAAAGATGAAAAAATTGAGGCTCCAAGAGATTAACACTTTTAGTTTCCAGAGCTAGTAAGTGGTAGAAGCAGAATTCAAACCCAGCTCTTATTGACTCCAAAATTTCTGCTTTTTCCATATTCATGCAGTTGTCTTAAGGATTATATTGGTATTGATAGAGAATGTGGTGCAGGAAACTCCTATCTGTGAAGGAAGCAGGTTGAGAAAATAGAGAAGTGAAAAACTCAATAGAGGATCCTGGAAATATTCCTGAGCCAGACAGTAGATCTAAGTTCAATTTTGCAGGGGTGCCTGGGTGACTCAGTCTGTTAAGCATCCAATTTCAGCTCAGGTCATGATCTCACAGTTCGTGGGTCGAGCCCTGTGTCAGGCTCTGTGCTGACAGCTCAGAGCCTAGAGCCTGTATCAGATTCTGTGTCTCCCTCTCCCTCTGACCCTCCCCTCCTCACACTGTCTCTCTCTCTCAGAAATAAATAAAACATTAAAAGTTTTTAAAAAATAAGTTCAATTTTTGCTACTTCACTAATGAACTTTATTTGTTGGATATAATGTTTCACCTCTCTGGGCTTCACTTGTACCATCTATTCTATGAAATTAAGGATATGAATTTAATGCTGCTAAAAATTCCAGTGGGAGATATTAGTGTCTATATCTTACCCTGCCCCTACCACAGGGCTCTCTTTTGAAGGAGATTTTGGAGCAAGGCCAGAAGGCCAAATACAGAATGACATACCAGTATTTCATGTGGAGGACTTGTTGGCCATCTTGGGGTTTGTGGCAGAACTGTACCCTTCTTTCCCTACTCCCATCTAGCATGACTGGCATTACATACTCTAAATTTACTGAAATAATGAGGCTTGTGGATAAGGTAAGCCTGCCTCAGCCACCCAATTTCAAAGGTCATAGGGTCAAAAATGTGGGTGACCTTTCCCTTCCAAATAAACCAAGCCAGAAGCAAGGGATGGAGAAGAAGCAGAGAGCAGTGCAATTTCTCTCATCCATAATTTCTAAGATCATTCCTGGTATTTTGAGTCCATGGATAGATGAAACTGCTGACAAAGGCTAACATTTCATGACTACCTTCAAACAGATATGAAGTGAAATTGCAGATTACCTATAAAGTAATGACATTAAGATTAAAAGCAGATATTTAATTCAAGCAGTAGATATTAGAAGACAGTGGTGAAGAGAAAATGATGATAAATCTAGATTTTTTTTTTCACTTAGCTAAACTATTATTTAAGAGGGAAAGGGAAAACACAGTTTATTATGCAATTTGGCACTGAAAAAATTATCAAAGGATGTGCTTCATGACATTTTCACTTGAAGAGCCAGGTAGCTCTCCTAAGCCCCAAGCTATAGCTCTTTCCTTTTCTTCTGCTTTTTCTGTGCCTGCACTACCAGATAGAATCTACAGGGCTAGAAGGACTTGGCCACTTCTAGATCCTGGTCTCAATACTCAGAATCTCTGAATTTCCTGCCCAAACAGCCCTGAGCCTACTTATAGATCCTATATAGGTCTCTTTCACTAGCTTGTTGCTCCAAGAGTGGGAGCTGCCACCAGTGGTCACATCCCTGTGACCCAAGAAATGGCCCAGAGGGAGTTGTTTTCAGGGTGTGGATGGAGCATGGACGGATGGTGGGGAGAACTTAAGCATGTACGTAAGGCCTTTAATTGTGTTGGATGGAGCCACGTTGGGAGCAGAATGAGTGTGAGTTGCAGACCACTGTGCTACCAAGCCATGGTTTTCTGACTTGGACATCCAAGAAATCTGTATTTGAATCTAGACTTTGAGGTTGTTATGAAGGCATATTTGTGAAGAAGGGGTTTAGAGTATCATTTACTTATAATTGGTGGGCTTTAATTACAACTGTTAAATTTTTAAGCATTGGATCTATGGACTTTTATTCATGTTTTTGCTCAAAGCCCTACAATTATTAGGAGAAGCCTACAAGAAAGGGGAATTTATGAGGAAGGAGTAGAATATAAAAACAGCTAGAGGTATGAACCTTAATTAATCATGTCCATAAATTAATTAATCAGCAACTGTAAAAAAACACTAATGATTCATTTTTTTCTTAAGTTTGTTTATATTGAGAGAGCAAGAGGTGGGAAGGACAGAGAGAGAGGGAAAGAGAGTTTTCCCAAGCAGGATCCGTGGTGCCCAAGCAGAGCCCAATGAAGGGCTCAATACCATGAACTAAGAGATTGTGACCTGAGCCGAAATCAAGAGTCAGACTCTTAGTCTTCAGACACCTCCTAATAACTAATTTTTATAGATTCGATGAGTGCTACATCCTATTATTCAAGAGAAGGACACAAGTAATGAGTAACTTTCCATGTCATTAAAATATTTAAAGCTTTAATTATGCACAGTAAAACAATAGAAAACTTAGGGTAGGCACTAAAGGATTAGAAACATTTAGTTTCTGAACCAAGAGAAGAAAATAAAAGGGAAATACATTGAACTTTTTGATCCTACAGAAAAAGGAAAAAATGAAGAAAAGAAATAGTAGTAAACAGAGAAACACAAGATGAGACAGAAGGAATAAATCCACATTTTAATAATTAAACTAAATGTAAATCCAATGAGAGCAACTATTAAAAGATAGGGATGAGATGTTTGGGATAAAATAAAGAATAAAATCCAGCTATCTGCTACTTATAAGACATACAACTGAAATAAAACCATTCAGGCTGAAAATGCAGTTATGAAAAGAAGATACACCATCTAACTCTAAGGAAAAAAAGCTTATTTTATAATGCTAATATGAGATAACAGAATGTACAGCAAGACAGTTAATATAAATAAAGTGTAATACAACATAACAATATAAAGAGAAATCAACCAAGAAGAAACTATAATCACAAATGTATATACACCTAAAGGCATAGTGTCTAATATACAAAGAAAAATCTTAAAAAAACATGTCTTCCATCAAAGCAAACCAAAAATAACCATAATATAGAAGATTTGAATCAAACATTACCAAGCATGAACTAATATCTATATTTCTATTTTTATATCCATAGATATTATTTTTCTCCCTTTAGTTAGAAAATATACATTGTTTTTAAGAACATAAAATGTATAGGAGCACTTGGGTGGCTCAGTTGGTTGAGTGGCTGACTCTTGATTTCAGCTCTGGTCATGATCTTATGGTTGTGAGATAGAGCTCCATGTTGGACATGGATACTGCTTGGGTTTCTCTCTCTCTCTCTCTCTCTCTCTTTGTGTCTCTCTCTCCCCTTCTGCCCTTCTTGACCCACATGCACTCTCTCTCTCAAAAAAAGAATATAAAATGTATAAAAAATTAACCAAACAATAACCTAGAATTAAATGAAAAATTAATAAGCAAAAAGAAAACTAAAGTATACCCTCTATAAGAAATTTTTTAAAAACTTAAAAATACTCATGGTATAAAACAATATATAAATGTATATATAACTAAATAATATTGAAAATAACAAATTTTGTAATTTGTTAATAATTTGTTAATAATGTAAAATAATTGTTAGGTTAAATGTAATTTGTTTGCTAATGTGCTGCTTATATGGAAGCAAATAGAAGAAAAATTAGCTCTAGAGAAGAAAAGACATTAATAAAACTTGAATATAACAAAGCAATAGAGAGTATCAGATAGCACGGTAGATAGATGGAATTAATTTTATAACAGGATCATACTCTTTATGCTATTTTAAATAAAATACCAAACATTTATTTTTACCTTAAGAAGAAAAAGAAGCAAATAAATTACTAAACATGAAGTCGACATTTCTTCTGTGTCACTAATTGATTTTAAAAATCTAAGTTTAAAAGGAATATATGAAGAAAATTAAATTGGTGCCACTTTTTCTAGCATCTACCCAATATCAGATCCATTTTCCTCTTTGCCACCAACAATGAAGTAATCAATATTGCTACACTTCCTTTAGTACCCCACCTTCCTGGTTTTGTTACTTATTTTTATTTGTTTAAGGGTTACAACACTTATGTTGTGTTTTGCAACCATAACGCCTACAATTGTTCTTTTCTTTTTCTCCTATTTTTAAATGGATTCAATACCCACCAGTATTTGGTTTAACTTGACAAGTTTTCCAATCTGGTGTTTCTTAATTTCTTTAAAAAATCATTTAATTGGCTGGTTTTTTAATATTGAATGTTTTAGTCAAGAAATCTCCACTGAATTCTATAGTCCTTTACTTTTTTCATATATGGGGTATCTGCTGTTTCTCCTGTTTCTTGAATGGTCATTGGCTGGGTTAAATATTCTAGAGTCTGTTACTTGTTCCTATAGAGACTTATAGACCTGCCTCGTTATATTCTGGAATTTTTTTCCTCCTTTGGTGTGTCACTTTTTCTGCCTACTTATCTAATGCGATTCCTTTTTTAAAGTATTTTTTTTTAGCTCTGTAATTTAAAAATAATTTAACCAGGATTCTAGATAGCACTAGATTTGTCATTGTTTCTTAACAAAGTGCCCTCTTAAGCTATAAATTCAATTTGTTCTTCATTTGAGGAAAATTTCTGTTATTATCTCAGGGATACCAATAGCTTTCAATGCTACGTTATATTTGTCTCTCACAGCTATCGTCTTCCCCTAATGACTCAAATCTTTTGTCTGTGATTATGTTAATGTCTGCCGAATGCCATTAACTCAGTTTTTTTTTAAAATCATGCCTATTCATTTCCTTGTCCTGTCTAATTCATTTATGAATGTTGCAATGCTGTTATTAATTCATAATCTGTTTAATTCACTCTGCAATTTCTTTTGTATCTCATTCTTTTGCCTCATCCCATCTTTGGGCTGGTATTTTTACAACATTATTTTCTGTCATGAAGCATCTGTAGCATTATACCAGGTTAAGGTGGTACTGAAGAGCAAGACAGAGATAATATATGTAAATACCATTATATATAATAGTATATAGTATATAGTATTTTATATACACGGACACAACTATTAACACAGATAACACAATGTTTTGTNCCGATGTGGGGCTCAAACCCACAGACTGTGATATCATGTCCTGAGCTGAAGTCAGACGCTTTACTGACTGAGCCATCCAGGTGCCCCTTGTCTAAACTATTCTTAAGCTTAGGCTTAGAAACAGACATTAAAATTTTTATATTATATCATATATTATATAAATATGTATAATATAAACTGTTTCTAAGGGGAAATTGTGAAATCTAACACAATTTCTATTCATTTCCTTCCATTCTATCAGTTGATTACAATTCAGTCCAGGTAGAATCAGCTCATTTTAACTGAATACAACTGCTTGCTCCCATCTTGGTCTACCTTCATACTAGTGCAAGGAAGTAAAACTCCAGCCCCAGATAATGGCTCTCTGTTGTCAGTTTTTGCTGTAAGTACCCTCCAACTTCTTCACTTACTCACTTGACCAGGTTTTTCTATCTCTCATCCCATGGGCCTTTGATCTTTTGGCTTTGTATCCCAGCTCCTATTACTTGGTTTATGTCCCTGTTTGCTTTGACAACCGATTTGGACCAGTTTCTGTGTCCTGACAATTTCAGTCTATTCCACTAATCTCTTTTTATGATCCATTCCATTTTTATGATGACTCTGCAACTCAA
This sequence comes from Crocuta crocuta, assembly GCF_008692635.1. NCBI lineage: Eukaryota > Metazoa > Chordata > Mammalia > Carnivora > Hyaenidae > Crocuta > Crocuta crocuta. The sequence goes on from NW_027532592.1 coordinate 6,001,162, forward strand.
CATAAGAGACACTTCAGCTAAAGACTAGTTCTAAAAGAGTCCTCTGAACTATGGAACTGTGCCTTGACCTCCCTATCAGTGTATAATGCACTATGTTGCAGAAAGACAAAATGGTAGAGAAAGACCACTTCTACTGTGGACTAAAAAGACAGTGATGCTTCAACCCACTCACCACCCTGCTCCCTTGCATTCACTGTTTATACCCATAGCTTCTCCTGACTGGATAAAGCCAGAAAGACTAAACCAACCTGGAACTCTTTTCATGTGTACTGATGCAATTCCTAAAACACGCATTGGGAGAGGCAGGCACAGAACTGAGGGCCAGCACCAGTCCAAAGTGACTCAAAATAAATTACTTTCCAAATAGTTCAAAGAGATAAAGAAGGCAGACAGACTATATGGCTGGTAAAAATTTGGTGTCAAAGGCAGATGATGGATTTAAACCGCAGTCCACTGTATTTTTATGCTTTGAGTGACAGCATAAATGTCTTCCTGTTATTCTTGGCAACACAAAAAACTCAAATTTTGCCTGTGGTTTTTTTTCTTTCTTTTATTATTTTTTAAACTGTGGTAATGCAGTATTTTCCAAAACTGAGAAAAAGTAAGTTATCTTCTCTATTGCTCCGGCCAAAGAATTATTCCTTTAGCTGTGTATTCTAAGACTCCTACAAACTAAGTTAACCTTAAGTTAATGCCCTCACTGCTCTCCCTAGGATATGACTTCCCAATGTGGTGATTTTTATTATTAAATATTTTTTCTGATTCATGTTTTCCTTTCTTCATTTCCAAAATTTCTACTCATACTTCTCTGAACTACATTCATCTATATTAGGCTGTAATCATAACATGGATTATGACCTTCACATTAAGAAAGGCACTTAAGCATTTCCTACAGTTAATGTACTGAGAGTGGGGATATGTACGTGTAAAAGGTAAGATGTTAAAGAATCCAAGTGAAGACTTCCCAAACCCTCAAGAAGTGATATCTGTTTAAGATAATCATTATTAGATGGTACCTTGAAAGGAAAATAAAATATCAAAGACAGCTTGGTGTATGAGTGAATTAGGACAGTTCCAACTTTATTATGATGAAGAGAGCAGACCATCAACTAAGTAGCCTTAGCATTTATTAGATCTTTATTGGATTCTTAAGCTATTATATAAGGTCTTTCCGCTCGTTCTGTTGAACCTTGAACATTTTCTACCCCTGTATGAGCTCTAGTTGTTGTTTAACTCAAAGTGCATCAGTAGTCATTCTTCTCCAGTAGTTGTACTTTGCCCAACCCTGTAGACTCTTGCCCTTAGCATGGGCAGCTTATGATTTGGCCAAAATTTCAATATAGACTTCTGGAGCTGACAAAGAAAGAGATCCATTTACCACTTCTATTCACCATTCTACTGGAGATCCCAACCAATTGACTAAGACAAGAAAAATAAATAAATGACATACATATTGGAAAGGAAGATATATCCATATAGTGTAATACTACACACAACATGGCTAAGTCTTAGAAACATTATACAGAGTTAAAGAAACCAGACACAAAGGAATCGATAGTGCTTAATTTTATGTAATGGTATTTGATTTTTATTAAACTGTTCTAAAACAGAGGTGCCTGGGTGGTTCAGTCAGTTAAGTGTCCGACTTCGGCTCAGGTCATGATCTCATGCTTCGTGTGTTTGAGCCCCGCATAGGGTTCTGTGCTGGCAGCTCAGAGCCTGGAGCCTGTTTCAGATTCTGCATCTCCCTCTCTCTCTGCCCCTACCCCGCTCATGCTCTGTCTCTCTCTGTCTCAAAAATAAGTAAAAACTATAGACATAAATTTTTAAAAATAAAAATAAAAAATAAACTGTTCTAAAACAGTTAAAACAAATCTATGGTTCTCAAGGGTGGAATAATGGGTGGTTAACTGGGATTAACTGTAAAGAGGCAGGAACTATATCTCTGGCCTGATTAAAATGTTCTGTATCTTGGAAGAAATATGGGCTACAAGGGTCTATGCATTTGAGCAAACTCTTCAGCCCTTAAATCTCTACATATTACTTGATATAAATTATACTTTCATTTTAAGAAAGATTTATAATGAAAAAAACTCATACTATTATTTTGTTCTCTGATCCCATCTCTTCTTAAAGGACTACCCCTTTTGTTTTCCAACTCCTGATGAGTACTTGAGAATAAAATTAAACTGCATTTGCTCACAAAACTAGTGACTACCCTTATTTAACTACAAGGATATATTGAGTACCAGTGCCAGGCATTGTTATGTGTCCTGGAAATACAGCAATGAATTTTTTCCCAAGGACCAGCCTAGAGTCATCTCCAAAGAAGGCAGTCTGACAGGGGCTGAAAAACAGGGGCAGAGGAGAGAGAGGTGCTTGCCAACCAACAGAACTCTTAAGGGAAGTCATTAAGGGAACTTTTGGTAGTAAAGATTAGAGTTTTGATTATGAAGTAAAATTAGACAAAGGAATTACTGAAATAAATTTCATGAATAAAAAGTCACATTTGAGATTGACCCCAAAAGTTATGGGAACTGCTCTAGATTTCACCCAAGAGGTGGGGATCAGCAAACCCCAGAAAGACAATATTGCCTAGTAGTGTGGGGAAAAAGTAAAGTCTCTCCTTGTGCTGCTGTTAGCATGGATGATGGTAGTTGACTTGCTTGTTTATTTTGCACTCTATTGAGATCCATTCATTAAAAAATAATAATTATTTTCTGTTCATTCCTTACAGCAGCAATATTCAAGAAAACTCTCTGTAATCACGAAAATATTCTAGAGCTGAGCTGTCCAGTTTGGGAGCCACTCACCACACATGGCTATTGAGCACTTGAAAAATGGGGCTCGAGTGACTGAGGGACTGGATTGTTAATTTTGTTTAGTTTTATTAATTTAAATTAGATAGCCACATGTGGCTAATGGCTACCTTATGAGGCAAGTTAGCCTCAAAAGTACACACGTACTGACTGATGTAGCTACAGCCCCTAACAGACCCTAAAGTCATTGAAGTTCTCTGTAAAATGTTGCCTTGACTCTAGAAAGTGAATTAATACTTTTTTTCTTTTTGCAAATATACTTGACTTTATTGGATAGTACCCATTTTAACCTCTGGATCTCAGTTTCAGGGAAGCTTGTGGCTTTCCTTTCCCCAATTTCCTGTAAAGCCACCGGGCCTCAATGCTAAGGAGTCAAACATCCTTATAACACTCATTGTTCCTTCAGCAATTCTTGTGTGTGCCTAAAATACTGGGTAAGCCATCAGTGATCAACGGGTACAGCCCCCACATTCATGGAATTTACTCTCTGCCTCTGAGGACTTTTGCCCTGAGAGCCCCAGGCAAAACCACATCATGTAATTCTATTCTGAACCTCAAGGGGATACTTGTATTCTTCTCCTGCTACTTCTTTATTCCTGCCCCTTTATTTTTCTTGGTATCCATATACTAGAGCTAGTCTTCATGGATTTTATTTTTCTTCACAGTGGTATAATCTTTTTTTATTGTTTATTTATTTATTGACTTAGAGAGAGAATCCCAAGCAGGCTCCACATTGTCAGCACAGAGCCCAATGCAGGGGTCTGTCTCTCAAAACCTGAGATCATGACCTGAGCCAAAATCCAGAATCAGATGTTTATCCAACTGGGCCACCCAGGTGCCCTCACAGTGGTAAAACCTAAAGCAACATTTCTGCAGGCTTCTTGTTGAGCATTCAATTCATAAGACTATTAATTTTATATCAATTTGAAATTCAGTCATCAGAATGTTCAATAATCAGAAATCCTAGTGTTAAAAATTATTTGTTATGATGATTATTTTAGAGGTATTATTTGCAAATTGTTATGATGATTATTTTAGAGGTATTATTTGCAAATTTTGTCAGCCCATGTATTTACCTCTAGATCAGTAAAGACGACCTGACGTGTAGGTTGGTTGATTCCTTGTGGAAATATAATGCAGTAGATATAAGCAGGGTTCCCCGGGTTAAAATGTTTGGTTTCAAAACCCACTTCTACCTCTTAGTGAATGTGTGACCATAAATACGTTAGTGAGAGATATGCTTCATTTTTCCATCTATAAAACATAAAATCAAACATAGAATCACTTTCATAAAGTTAATGATGCATACATCATTAAGATTCATGTAAGGGGACAAAAAGAGTGCAGAGTCCATAGTATACACTCCATCAGCACGAAGTATCATTTTATCACATGCTTCTTTTCTTCCATTTTAGTTTACTAAATTAGAAAAAAAAAATCAACTCACAGTGTGTTAGGAATAAGAGCATTTGTTGACTCTCTCAGATAGTGCCGGATATTCATATTCAACCCTGAACCCAAGGACACTGAGAAGATCTCTCACTGAAATCAGTCCTGTGTCAGTTCCCAAGTCAGTCAGCTTCATTTGAAATAGGCAAGAAAAAAGGCATCAACCTCTGAGAGTAAGGCAAATAACTTCCTCATTTTTGTTTCCATTTGGCTGTGGAAAGCATTTCTTAGTTCTCTTACACATATTATTTTGTTTTATTTTGCTTAGCCTTGTTTTTCTCAGTTCTTAACAAATCATCGATTTCTTTCGCCAGTGAGAGAAGGAAATCCCCAAAAGTGGAACAACTGAGATCTCTGTGAGTGACTATAGGGTCAACTTGTCTTCTTTTAAAAATCATAATGTCGAGGCAGCTGGGTGGCTCAGTTGGTTAAGTGACCAACTCTTGATTTCAGGTCAGGTCATGATCCCAAGATCAAGGGATCAAGCCCCACACTGGGTTCCACACTGAGCATGGAGACTGCTTAATACTTTTTTTCTCCCTCTGTCTCTGCCCTTCCCCTGCTTGTGCTCTCTCTCTAAAATAAAATAAAATAATTTTAAGAATCCTAATATCTTGGGGGTTCCTGGGTGGCTCAGTAGGTTAAGCATTAGCTCAGGTTATGATCTCATGGTTCATGAATTCAAACTCCACATCAGGCTCTGTGTTGACAGCTCAGAGCCTAGGGCCTGCTTCAGATTCTCTCACTCTCTCTCTCTCTCTCTCTTTGCCCCTCCCCTGTTCATACTCTTTCTCTCTCAAAAATAAAATAAACATTAAAAAAAATTTTTTAATCCTAATATCTCATCCTCAATAATGCAAACGGTGATAATACTGGCCCCACACCAACAGGTTCTGGTCATATAAACGCTGAGTATCTTACTGAAATATATCACCAGAGCAAGTATTTGGCAATTATAAAATTGGCATCATGGAATTTCCAGTAAGCTGTAACATCATTTCTCATTTCAGAACTTTGAAGTTGAGAACTTAAACTTGGAAGCCAAGGAATGTCCATGTGTGTAAGTTCTCAGCTCCCTGCACAGAGTGCTGAGAATACACATTCTGGTCACTGTGGTTAAATCACACCTCCTTCCACACTTCACTACCTCTGTACTGCTTCCATCAAGATCATGGAACTTTCTGCTGATCATTAGCCTCTCCAGAGAAATATAATAATCATTAAGATATGGAGAAACAGCATTCTCCAGCAAGTTTCAGTGAAGCTATTGTAGTTAATCTATGTGGTCATTTTGTGCTTTCCATGAACAATTAAAGCATTAGTGTTCTGCCTAAATGGTTGGGGATTTAGAAATGGAGATTCTAAAGAAACAAAGACTTAGACTCCTTGATGAGCCACTCGACCTGTGAGACTTTTTTGCATTCATACAGCAAGTCACATTTGTGTAATTATTTACTGTTTCTCTTTCCCACTAGACTGGGAGACCAGAAAGAACTGTGACTCTTTTGTTTGACGTTGTGTAGCCAGTGACTGGCAGAGTACCTTGCACATAGGTCTCAATTCACATTTCTTGAACATATAAATGAACAAGTGAGTAAGCCAGTCCAGATTGGAATAAAGAGTTAAGATAAAAATTTAATATGAAAACTAAGCTAACCTATTTCATGTGTTATAATTAATGAGGTGTCAAAAGACTGGTGTGCAATCATATTTCATTATTAACTTTCTCTTTTATTGTTTCCCTTTTCCAAAATTCCAACATATGCATCGTACTGTAACTAAGTTGTACATTGCTTCAGAAACCAAAGGTGAGACACATTTGTCAACAGCATAAACATAGGCAGAAATATACTGGAACTCTACTTAAGCTAACAGTTCATAAAGGGAGATTCTCTCTTGTATCAGAATTCCAGCTAACAAATGCAGAAGGAAGGATAGAATTAGAAATCACCATTTTGTGGATAGACGAGTGCTGATTCATAGGGGCACATGTACCCCAATGTTCATACCAGTGCTATCAACAATAGCCAAATTATGGAAAGAGCCCAAATGCCCATCAACTGATGAATGGATAAAGAAGTTGTGCTATATATATACAATGGAACACTATTTGGCAATTACAAAGAATGAAATTTTGACATTTACAACAACATGGATGGAACTGGAGAGTATTATGCTAAGTGAACTAAGTCAGTCAGAGAAAGACAAATATCACATGTTTTCACTCATGTGAAAGTTGAGAAACTTAACAGAAGTCCATGAGAGAAGAGAAGGAGGAAAAAATAGTTACAAACAGAGAGGGAGGGTGGCAAACCCATAAGAGACCCATAAAATATAGAGAGCACACTGAGGGTTGATGAGGGTGGGGGTCAGGGAGGCAGGGAAAATGGATGATGGACATTGGGGAGGGCACTGGTTGGGATGAGCACTGGGTGTTGTAAGTGATGAATCGTGAGAACCTACTCTGGAAGCCAAGAGCACACTATATACAATGTATGTTAGCTAACTTGACAATAAAACTATATAAATAAATAGATAAATGAATATTAAAAAGAAAATTTAGAAAAAACACTTTATCTGAATGGAAAAAAAATCACCATTTTGCAAGCATTAATGAAATAGCAGATGTAACCAACAGTCATCAGTGGATACTAAAGTCATCAGATGCAAAACTTATGGAGAACTTTATACCGATGTCTCAGGCTGACAATACCAGAACCCATCGATCTTAACGTCACAAAAAGAAAAACAGCCAGGCATGTTGTAGCTACTGGTGTGATACATAAAACATTCACAATATATCTGTCAGGCATTCTTGCCAAAAATCAAATCTGATTCTTGTCAAGCCTCTAGATCAAATTTCCAGCTTACAGGAACTGCAGGGGACAGAAGAACATGTTAGTGACACCACAGAATGCAATAAACAAATCCAGACCATAGGAAATCCTACACAATAAACAGACCAATTTCCTCCACAAATACATGACAAGAGGGTGAAAAAGCTATGGTTTGAAAGAGATTTAAAACATGTATCAATTGAATGCCCATGTAAACACTTCTTGTTCTGATCTGAACAAACTGTAAAACAACAAATTTTAAGCAATTATCAGGCAATCAAGAAGGTTTGAGTACTGGCTAAATACTTGATCATACTGAGGAATTATTTGTTAGTTAATTTAAGTATAAAACGGTATTGGTGGGAATCTTTTATAGATATCTGTTGAAGTATTTATGGACAAAGGGTATGATACATAGGATTTGTTTCAAATTAATCTAGCTGCAGAAGGTAAGGGATGTACAGCTAAAACATGTTTGGTCATGTTTGATATTTATTGAGGTTGGGTGATACGTATATGTGGACATATTATAATGTTCTTGCTGCTTTCACATATATTTTACTATTTCCATAATAAACAGTGTAAAATAAGGGAAAAACAAGCAGAAATGAATTTTTAAAACAATGCCGGATTGTGGTTGAGACTGCAGCTCTCTACTACTTATTAGCTGTGTAGCCACAGTAAATACTACAAAAAAAATCTTATTCCTCAATTTCTTCATCCATTCAGTGAGCATAATAATGGTACTTGCTTAACAAAAGCTGCCAGGATTCAATGAATCAATACATGTAAATCACTTAGAACTGTGACAGATACACAGTTTATGCTAACAGATGTTAACTATTTAAAGAGAAGTCAGTTAAGCGTCAGATTCTTGCTTTTGGCTCAGGTCATGATCTCACAGTTCATGGCTTGGGGTTCCAAGCTTGAGATTCTCTCCCTCTTTTTCTGCCCCTCCCATATTCTCTCTCCCTGTCTCTCAAAATTAAAAAAAAAAAAAAAAAGCTTTAAAAGAAATAAAAAAATAAACAGAAGTCATTCTAATCAGGAATTAATTTTGAAGCACAACTGGAAAACTTTCCAACTCAAATCATTTGGTCATAGCTTCCTAAAGTCTTGAAATGAGTATGATCTTGAGACCAAATGTGAGAATGGCAAAAGAAAATTGGGCTTAGATCTGCAAAGGCGGGGAACATAGGTGTGTGTAGAGATACTTACCAGCTCTTTTCTGTGGTGCCCAAGAACCAAAGATAGGACAAGCTTCATAAAACTACAGCATTGTGAATCTAGCATGTACTTTCCCTTTCTTTTATCAAGGAGAAAACTAGGGCCCAGAGAGGTCAAATATCATCTTAAAAATCACATAGCTGGCATTTATACAGCCCACAGAATTCAGATCTCAAGATCCCAGTAAGGCAAGTTATGTGTTTCTTATATCCCAACATTGCATCTGTAAGGAAAGTCCATTCACCCATGAATCTAATTATGACTAGAGTCACAAGCTATCTTATTCTGGCATTTCCCAAAATGTTGAGAAAGAGAGAATGGAATCAGTGTGGTGGGGCTGAGGAGGGTGGAGCAGACAGCAGAACATCACTCCCTGGTTAGTAGGAAACTGAATCATTCTCCACCACTCATCTCTTTGTTTTGCAGACTTAAGTTTCTAATTTTGTAGGTCAAACCCTATATGTTAGTGCCTATCATCTTTAGCTCTCTGGCTTCCTTTATGGCCAGTGAGACCCCTCTGAATGGTCACCCCAAAAACTCAATAATCACAGGGATGTGGATCATTTTTGAGGTCTGTTTGGAGGCAGCTGAAATATTCATTTGCCTTGAAATAAAGGAAACATTTGTTCTATTTGAGAGTGTCCTCACTGTTTGTGGGGAACATCCAAAGTAAGCATATTCTTTCCCAAAAACAGTTTTCAAGAAGGGTGTATATTTCTTGCATTGCCAAGAACAAAGCTTTAATCTGTAAGGCACTTGAGAGCTAAAGTGTATTTCAGAAACATTTTAAACTTATCTGTTAACAGGTCATTTCTCCTTGGGAAATTTCAGTGGCTTAAATTGAAGAAATGTTCACAAGGAAATTAAAAATTGAAGTCATTATTCAAAATATTGTCTTTAAAATGTACTGTTAATCAAAATGGCTCTCTACAAAGGTCAATCAATCCTTTTCATGTATCCTCACCATGTAAATTGTTGATGGGAAAGAAAACTATGAACCAGTTACTGCTCTTAGAGACCATTTACACACAGGGAAACACTTCATAAACTAAGCAGCAATTTCAACAAAGTAGTTTCATGTCTTTAAAAATTTCTCTGTAGCAAATATGCTTGCAAAAGAACCACTGTTCTAGTAATGATTGAACCTACCTGTGGTTCCTGGACATCATGTCTTTCCATTTGCCTTTTCACATATTTGTAGCTATTCTTTGCTAAAATTTAATAAGAGGGAATTTCTTAAAGATTACTTGCAATGTGGAATCTGAAACCATATTAACAAACTTTTCATACTCTATTGCATTAAAATATATTTGTCTTCTTGTACTCTGAGAATATCTTTCACTCATGTCTGATTTTGTAACATCATACATTGGTAATTTGAAACATATTGGTTTACTCAATCACATTTATTAATATCACCAGTTTCATCAGAAAAACCTTTATGTCAAACTCCTGGTGGTGCACAAAATTTTCCAAGATTCTCATTTTCTTTCTAAACCTTTAATTTTATCATTGGCAACAGATACTTGTTTTCCCTGAAGTGACAAACTCACTTCACTTCTTTTTGAGAAAATGTCTGCCAAATACCTGAGTCTGAATAATCATAGTGTTAAAAAAGAAACAACACACCCAAAATGGACTCACTTGTGCTAAGTTGATGTCGCCAAACTGAAACTTAATTCCTAACTTAATTGCAGTTTTAGTCCCCGCCCAGAAATATAATTTTAGCTAGTCAGTCTGGGATTCCCTGCAGCAACAGTTGAATAATCCATTTACTAGACCCTTTTGTCTCCCTCAAAAACATGTCCTGGCCCAAAATAATCCTTTTTTTAAAATTTATGACCTCCTTGTCCCACACTTCCTCTGCCTTTAAATATTTTTCCTTTTCTGTAGCTCTTCCAAGCTCTCCCTTCTGTTTACTAGATGAGATGTTGCCTGATTCATGAATCCTTTCATAAAGCCAATTTGATCTTTAAATTTACACAGTTGAATTTTGTTTAACAATAGTGTGCCATTCCTTCCTTCAAGTAAAAAAAGAAAGTTTCATGAATAAAGGTGGAGAGTTCAGCTCAAAACTCAAATAATAATATGTGTGCTTTTCCTTAAACATAATAAGCCATCATATTTCATTATCTAGAGAAAAGTGCTTTGTGTGTGCTTCCCATTCCATTACACAGACTATTAAAAGGACACATACTAGCTTTGTCTGTTTTATTTGTCTTTTACTATGAGTGTATGGTGGTGAAAAATACAGTATAGGGTCACTGCATTGATTATGTTAAAGAACTAGCAGTTTTACCCACCAATGCTTTTGCACCATAAGTGCATTATTATGAAGATCATTTTGACCTTATGGGCCCCCTGATTGGGTCTCAGAGGCCTACAACTCATCTGTTGGTGACACTGAAAACTGTTGCCCTATAGCATACAACTTCTGGCAGACTATAATCTGAAGTGAAAAAAATAAAAGGAATAAAGACTACAGGAGAGGCAAGGAGGAAAATGTTCTTAAAAAGAACTTAATTCCTACTTGGGTTCTATTAAAAGTGACCTTTAATGAAAGATAGAAGAGAATATCTTCAGGGCAGGCTACAAACTGATCCTATAGTCTAGCGGTAAATGAAGAAAAGAAATGAATAAAAATCTAATACAAAATGAGAAATTATATTAAATACAATAAAAGCATTTTGCATCTGAAATGTGAAAAATACATTTGGAATATCCATATTATTTCCTTTCTACCATGGGAATAACCTTGATTAGACAATTTCTAGTCAATCTAGGAATGACTTTAAGTTTTTGTAGAGTATTCAAGAACGATCATTCTTTTTTGTAGTATTGCACATTAGCATTTCAAAGAAGTGTAAAATCTGTGCTTTCAATTTACTGGCATTGGATAGCAACTTTATTAGTAACCTCATAATTGGAGGGAAGTTTCCACCAAAGTAATGTAACAGATAAAGTCAAGTTAGGTGCAAATATAACTAGTTTGATACAATAGGCATGTGGGCCAATTGGAAAGAACATTTTTGTACAGTGATGTATCAAATATTCATCAAGAAAAGTTGGTTTTGAAAAGAATTCTCTGATGAACCTTTTTTGGGCAGATAATCACTTCCTATTTCTTTAAACCTTTACTGGTTGTCTTTTTCTAAGCATAAAACTAAAGTCTTTTCCTTGTAGGACATGTAAAAAGTGTTTTACATTTTTTCTTGGAGATAAAGGGTAAGGGAAGACAATAGGAAAATCATCCTGAATGCCATGTTACTATTTTGTAACTTATGGGATTTTTTTAGAGAAAAATACACATTCACTATAAAAAATTGTGAAGATTTAAAATTTACTAATAAAGGTTGACATAAAGAAATAGGAATCATTAAAAAAAAATGGAAACCACTGTTATACTTCTCTTTCTCCTTCCCTCCCTCTCATTAAACCAGTTAAGCAGTTAAGTAGTCTGAACTGAGTAGAAATAAAAGCACGAAAGTGTTTTATATATTTTTTTTCTCATTATTGCCTTTACTGAGGCTAGGTTGCAGCTTTATTTCCTATCTCATCCTGATATATAGAAGATGACACAAAATTTACCATTTTAATCTCATAGTTGGTATGGACTTCAGAGCCTCTTGCCCTCCCCCACCCTCAGGTCCAGCCCCTGGGCCTGGACTCTACTGGAGAGAGTCATGCCTCCTGGTTGACATTATCTAGGTATTTTTTTATGTCTACAAAAAATTTTTGATGGGGCACCTGGATGGCTCTCATAGTTCATGAGTTCAAGTCCCAGTGTTGGGCTCTGTGCTAAAATCTTGGAGCCTGGAGCCTGCTTCAGATTCTGTATCTCCCTCTCTCTCACTGCCCTTCCCCCACTTGCTTTCTCTCTCTTTCAAAAATAAAGAAACATTAAAAATGTTTTTCAATTCTTTGAGCATAATTTTAATGCCTGCATATTAAACTGTCATATGGTTATTCTATACCTTTCCATTATTGGTGTATTCAATTTATTTTTATAAATAAGTTTTCCATACATCAGATTTTTTTAAACATGCACGCTTCGTGCGTATTGAAACCCCATAGCGCCCTTCTGTAAACCACCACTTCCCTATAGAATTCCAAAGTGGCTGCAAAGGTTTGTTTTGTTGAGTGTTGTGTAAAAAAGAACTTGGCTGGTGTTTGTCCCTGGTTCTTGGGATGCAGCCTCCAAACACTTGGAATTTCCTTAGTGATAGGAGTCTCTTGTTATTCATGATGGACCCCTGAGTTTATGCTATCAAGGTGACTTATGGTGCGCCTCTAAATGGTTTATGGCCATGCCAGGAAGACCAACTATGTCACCAGACTGTTGCAGGAAGGGAAGAGAGGCTAGAGATCTAGTTCAATCACATGGCCAATGATTCAATTAATCATGCCTATATAAGGGAAACCCCAATAAAATTCTGGACACAGAAACTCAACTGAGCTTCCTTGTTTGTGATACACATCAATATAGAGAGGCATTTCTATAGTGTTCAATGCAGCAGAGACATCAAAAGTGATGTGCAGTGCAATTGTCACCAATTAGACCCCAAGACCTGGCCTCTACTGCCACCTGCTTATACTCACTAACTTTTGTCTCACATTTTCCTCTAAACTCTCCTTTCCAGCTTTCCCTTTAACGCACTAAATAAAACCTGAAACCAACCCCCAGTGGATGGCGACTGCCCTAACAAGACCTCCCCCAGGTTGAGCTAACCAGACTCACACCTGCTTAGATGGACCATGGAGTGACCTCTGGCATGACCTACAATTACCTTTACCTCATTATAATACTAAAATCTCTGCCCAAGGAGGAGCCTCAGCCTCGTTTACTTAACACACAATGTATGTCTAAGCATGTTTCCTCAAGACACATGCATGACCTTATGGCCTCTACATGGGACGACAAACCTTCCCTATCTAAATATTCATCCTAACCCTAAACAAAAGAAACCCATTCACCCTCTCTTGGAGTGTCACAGCATTGGAAGCCATTCCCTGTGATCTCCTTATTGGCTGGAAATACAAGTTTATGTTGTACAACAACTCAATCTGGTACAGTTTCTGACTAAAGAAGCGAAGTCATGTTGGTTCTGTTACACAACACGTCCATTGCTTTAGATATACTAATTATGAAGATCTTGGCCAAGCTTAGCAAGAAAAATTTTAAGTAGAGGTAAAAAAAAAAAAAAAAAGTTGAGAAGCATTTGAGAATCAAAGTATGGATAGTATGACTCATTTTTCCTAGAATCTCAGCTGCAGGGGAGAAGGTAGAATGGTAGAGAGACAGAGGGCTAAGGAAGGGGCTTTAAATGGAGAGCCATGCATGCTTATATGCTGACTGGAAGGAAACAATTGAGAAAGAATACAAAAGGTAGACAATGTTTGATGAATCAAATCTCTAAAGAGGACATTGAGACAAGGTCCAGGTAGTTGAATTGGTTAAGCAAAGGGGGCAGGACAACACTCCTCTGAGACAGTTGAATGCCTTTCTCTGTAAGTGGTCATCAGATTGAGTTTATTCACTGCCATTAAATAGATTACTTAACCCAGTCCAGGAGAGAACTCAATGCCTGGCTACAAGGACAGAGAGTTATTGTAAAAGAGGACTTCAGCTGACTCTATTTTGACCTCATCTTTTCTAATTTCTTCTTTCCAGATTGCCTCTGGGCTCAGGCAGAAGACCCTGAGGGCAAAGCATCCCAATGGGTAAGAAAACTACCCCCTGCCCTGAGCCAGCAAGATCCCATCAGTGATTGACTCCATCACAGTGACTGATTTGACTTTCACTGCCTACTTGCAGGCACCCACTCACCTTTGCCCCACATTTTTCTTACATAAACCTGGAAGAAATTTTCAGCACGTTGGAGAGTCTTCCAGCCTATAGTTGGCTATTTTCCTAGTGTTGGCTTCACTGAAATAAATTCTTTTTTTGCCACCCCTTGTTTCTCTGCCTTTGGATTTTGTCAGTGGTGAGCATCCAAACCTGGTCTGGGACCCCAGAAGCCAGGTGCTCTTGCACCCTTGTGCCCCCACTACAATTTTAGTTGTTACCGATGGCCCACGCAGTCAGATGAGGTGACGTGTGCATCCTCCTAGGCCTGGAGTCTCAACATGTCCAGGACAGTTCTGATGGTCTCTCCCCACCAAACTAATTCCAAGTTGCTTAGGGCCACCGGGACATTTGTTTTTCTTTGTTGGGTTCTACTGAGCAGGGGGAGCATTAAAGCAAATTATCCAGCTGATACCTATCCCCCCTGCGAAGCTGTATTCTACTAATTTTCCTGGGGAATGTCCCTTCTTTGTGTGTGTTCTATCTGGGATAGGCAGGACTAGGAACTCATTCTCTTGGTACATGGAATCCTGTTTTAAAGACCCACTGGAAATAGTCTTGGAAAACACTGTGATCAGTTAAGTGTAAATGAATCAGAAATCTAAGGATTGAATTTTCCTGGAAACATAAGTGGGCTGAAAAATGAAGGGAGGGAAAAATTTCCACCCAAGTTCCTTAAGAAAGCATTGGAATGTGTTGGCCAAAAAATGACAACCTGTTTTTCCAACACTCAAATGCTAGTTGAATTCTCTGCCTTCCTTTCAGGCACCTGACAAAAGTGTTTGATAGTCAGCTGCTTTCCTCTACCCTGAAGTATGACTCTATTAATTCAGTTAACTAGGTCCAGTCTTTCTTCCCATTACATGAACTACAGGGACACCTTGAGTGAAGCAGGGAGAAGCAGGCAGCCTGATGAGACTTTGTTCACCGGCTTCTCAAAGGGCCAGTGCAAGATGGTGTTACCTCCCAAAGTGAACAGGAAGAAGCTTCCATCCATGATAAAGCCTGCTTTTCTTGAAGTAAGGGGGGGGCGCAAGATGTGCCCTTGGCCTGTGAGTTCACTAGTGCCATTCATCCTATTGAGAATAAGATCCTTCCTTTCCCAGATACCATAATCATGGGAAAAAGAACAGTTGTGTTCTGAGCTTGAGGAACTATGTGTATCAGTTAGCTTTTGTGACATAACAAACTATACAAAACGTAGTACCTTAAAAGAGCAAAGATTTATTATTTTTCAATACTGATGGTTTCTCAATCCTATGGGTTGCCTGTGAAGTTCTCCAGGTCTGGGATGGCTTAGCTGGAGCTTGATGGCCTAGGATGACTCCACTTACATCTCCAGGTTGTGGGTAATGTCTTTCGTCTAGTCTTCCATGTTCATATGTTCCAAATTATGTATATTAGGCATCTAGTGATTTTTTTTATATGGGGAACAATTTTTGACTCACATAATTTTTCTTTAATGTTTATGTAATTAGATTCATGATGCACATAGTTTTGTATTCCAATTTTATTAAAAATTACATTGATAGAGTTTCCTCCATCTTTGAAAATTCTCCAAAACAAAATTTTCATAGCTGCATAGGATTCCTTGGTTTTAGGTATGCCTCATACCTGAGTTGACCATTTTTCTTTTGTTGATACTTACATTATTCCTATGTTTCACTGTATAAATAACATTGTGATGAAAGCCTTTGTAAACAAGATTTTGAGTGTGTCTCTATCTCTTTTAGATCTTTTGAAGTAGGATTGATGGTGTCATAAAATAGGAACTCTTCCAAAGGTCTAGATTTATGTCTCCTAATTTTGTGATAGGAGGTCCAAACATGTCCCCACAGCATAGAATGACAGCATCCCATGCTGCTGGGAACACATGTTTTGATGAGCAAAAAAATGAAAATGAAAATGAAAAAAGGTGGGGAGAGCTATGTAGTAATTTTCATCATTTTGATTATTGGTCAGTTTGAACACTTAGAATATATTTACTGAATTTTTTTCCCAGTAAACTGTGTCTTCATGACCTTTGAATTTTTTTAAGTTTATTTATTTTTGAGATAGAGAGAGTGGCAGAGAGAGGGAGAGAAAGATTCCCAAGCAGGTTCTGTGCTGTTAGTGACAAACCTGATGTGGGGCTCAATTCCATGAACTGTGAGATCATGACCTGAGCTGAAATCAAGTGTCAGACTCATAAACAACTGAGCCACCCAGGTATCCCTCCATTGTTTTTAGACTCGGATCTTTTTCTTTCAGAAGTCAGAAATTTGCTCATATTTTCTGCTGTGATTTTTAAAAAGCATTTATCTCTTTAATCCAACCTAAATTTCTGTTGCTATTCCCTGAATATTTTTGCCTGTACTCTCTGTTGTCCAATCCATACCTTCCCCAGAGTCTTGTAATGCATCTTATATCATTAAACCAATTTATCATATCTGATTGTCTACTCCGTGTCTCTCCTTAAACACCTGCATAATTAATGTATAAAACAAGCCTCCTTTTCCTCTATACAATCCTTGCTCCCCATCATCCCATGATTCCATTTTACGTAATGACACATACATTCTTCTATTTGCTCATGACTTCTCTCTTCCTCTCACACAACCACATCTAATCCATTCAGCTAATACAGAAGCCCTACACTGAAAACAGAATCCAACCACTGTTCCTATCCACACTGCTCCACTCTGGTCCAACTCCATCACCTCTTGCCTCAGTTATTACAACCATCTCTTAACTGGTCTGTGGACTTTTGCATTAGGCTAACTTCAGACCACTCTCAAAACAGCATCAGAATGGTATGTTAAATGTGTCCTTCCTCAGCCCAAAGCTCCCAATGGCTTCCCTTATGCATAGAATGGTGATGTCCCTATATTAGCTTATGGCATCCCCCTCTTAGCTCTCCTAATGCTTGACCCAGTCTCTCACTTATGCCCAACTATAGTGGTCTCCTCCATGGTCTTTGAGAAGTGCAAGCATGTTCTGGCCTTAGAGCATTTACACTTGCTCCTCCCTCTACTGGAAGTGACCCTTGGCCAGGTAGATGCATGGCTCTCACTGTCACTCCCTTATAGGTCTTTGCTTAAATACCACTTTTGCACTGAAAGTATTTGCTGTCCACACTATTTAAAATTGCAAATGACACTCCTCTTATGCCCCAAATTTCTGCCCCTGCTTTTACCTTGTTTCACTTTGTAACACTTTGAACTACACGGTGTACTAC
This sequence comes from Crocuta crocuta, assembly GCF_008692635.1. Taxonomy (NCBI): domain Eukaryota; kingdom Metazoa; phylum Chordata; class Mammalia; order Carnivora; family Hyaenidae; genus Crocuta; species Crocuta crocuta. Next base: position 6,018,556 of record NW_027532592.1, read on the forward strand.
CATATGTATTCATTTACTTGTTTATTGTCCATTTCCCTATACTAGGAGACCATGAGAGCAATAATGTTTCTTTGTTTCACTGATAAATCTTCAGTCTCCTATGTTTTTATACTTCTACTTTATACTTCTTTGAGGGTTTCATTCCTTAATGCTGGTGGGGGGGACCTCCAGGTGTTTAAGTAGATCATAGTTTTGAGAGTCATTTTTTGTTTGATTTCATTGAATGTAATTGAGTTTATATGTTTTCTACTTTTGAAATTTGGTAGTATAAAAGGCCAGAAAAATTATTATGCAATGTTCTGTGCCCTACATTTTACAGAGAGTCTTTTAAAAATAAACACTTGGTGTTAGAGTGCCAAGAATATTACAGATTTTTCATATTTAAACCCTTCCATGGGGGAATCTTAAGTCCTTTTGCATCACTTCTCAAATTTTACTATATAATAGGATGTAATAAACTGTGTGTTATAATTGTTTATGGACTTTCCTCTTCTTTTCCCATTTCCCATCACAAGAATTCATTCTAAATGCAATAATCTATTCTAAAATTTACCATCTAAATGTAAACACTGTATAACTAGTCTCCCCAACCCCTCCCAAATTTCCACATCTCTAGAAGGAGAACTTATAAAATTAAGGCCTATTTTTTAGCAGATTTTCTTCAGTGGGAAGGTGGGAAATTCTTGTTTTGTTTTACAAAAACTTGGCATAATTATTTGCTGTAATGTTAAAGAAGTTTTCTTATTAATTAAAAACCAAGGTTAAAATTACTAAATGAGGGACACCTGGGTGGCTCAGTTAGTTAAGTGTCCGACTCCGGCTCAGATCATGATCTCATGGTTTGTGAGTTCAAGCCTGGTGTTGGGCTCTGTGTTGACAGCTCAGAGCCTGGAGCCTGCTTCAGATTCTGTGTCCCCTACCCACCNCGCTAGTGCTCTGTTTCTCTTTCTCTCTCTCTCTCTCTCTCTCCCTCTCAAAAGTAAACGAGTATTTAATTTTTTAATTAAAAACAAGTAAATAAAATTACTAAATGAAATAAGACACACAGTAGAACTAAGCTCTAACGTACATGCCATGGCTAGTGCCAATGTGCTGCTTTCCAGTTGGTGTTTCCATTAGATACGGTTTTCCACTGGCCATTAGCTTTAGTCTTGCATATTAATCAAAATGCTAGATAATAAAAGAATCAGAACAGTTTCTGCTCATCCTAACCATGCCCCTTCTATTTTGAAACATGCCCAAAGAAGAAGAAAAAGAAGAAGAAAAGGAAGGAAGGAAGGAAGGAAGGAAGGAAGGAAGGAAGGAAGGAAGAAAGAAGAAAGAAAGAAAGAAAGAAAGAAAGAAAGAAAGAAAGAAAGAAAGAAAGAAAGAAAGAAAGAAAGAAGGAAGGAAGGAAGGAAGGAAGGAAAGAAAGAAAGAAAGAAAGAAAGAAAGAAAGAAAGAAAGAGAAAGAAAGAAGGTGGGGGGGTGTGGAACATGGGAAGGGAGAAAGACAAGGTTTCTTTGGGACACTTAGTTTATAAACATAGGAAAGGTGGACTTTTGAAAGTTTTCATTAATAAGAAACCAAATACACCCACAACTGCCTTCCTGCTCCTTAAAAAAATGTTTTAACGTGTATTCATTTTTGAGACACAGAGAGATACAGACTGTGGGGGTGAGGAGCAAAGAGAGAAGGAGACACAATTCGAAGCAGCCTCGAGGCTCTGTGCTGACAGCTCAATGTGGGGCTCAAACCCACAAACTGTGAGATCATGACCTGAGCCAAAGTCGGACCAATGGAGCCACCCAAGGGCCCAAGCCTTCCTGCTCCCCCAAAGATCCACTAGTCAACCCCAAAAGTGGTGTTTCTCCAGCTCCTTTGTTGTAGTCTTGAGACTCACCATGAAGTAATGTTAAAAACTATTTTACCAAAAAATCTATGAAGAATTTTCTAACAAATCTATGTTACCATAGATGTGTACTATAAAATTATAGCCATGAAAAATGTTCCTCTGGAAAAATAAGCCCTAATACTAAGTCTGACTGGCCATTTCAAACTTCTCCCTGTAATAATGCTTGGTACTTACTTGTTTATCTAGTCAAACAGATTATCAATAATGACACCAAAGATGTAAGCAAGATTTATGAGAGAATAACTTTAAACTAAGGAACTTTTCTCCACCTTTTATCCACAAATTGGGAAAATACTTTCATTGTTCAATTGATGACTTTATTGATTAGCAAAAGCTTTCCTAAAATTAAATCTCACTTAGTTGTGTATTTCTATCAGTAAGGATTTTGTTTGCGTGTGACAAAAACTTAAAACAGAATGTTAGAAGTTTATTTGTTTATGAATACAGTCCAGAGGTGGACACCAAGTCAGTTCTGTGACCATCGAGGCTCTCAGCGTAGGGCTTCTACCTCATTGTCCAGTCTGCAATTACCATGCCGACCATAGGAAAGAGGGAAAAGAAAACAAAGAAAGTCTCTCAATTTACTGATGCCTCCAAGAATTTGCACATGGACCATGATAAGGGCAGCAGGGAAACGTAGTCCTCACTCCAAGCAGCCATGTACTCAGCTAAAATTTGAGGATTCTGTTTTTATAGAAGAAAATGCTGCACCATTTGATACATTAAAGTACATACATGAAATTGTTAGAGAAAATAAGGTAGACAAAAAATCGAGGGAGAATGGCCAGCCAGAAATGCTTGTGTCTTGGAAAGTGCAATCAGATGTTTTAGTAGGAACCTCTGAGTATCTCCAAAGCACTGTTCAGAGAAAGAAGCTTACTGACCTCCTCATCTCTGCTTGTTGCCCGCCTTCTCCAACCCACATTAAGGGTTGGGGGAGGCATTCAATGAGAAAAAGAAGGAACATACCCTACTTGTTCATGGAGGTGGCCAAACCAACATCAGTCCTAGCCTGGGGAGGAGAAAGCTGTGATTTTCATGTAATATCTTACATGAAATTGGACATTTTTAAAAGTGTATTTATTTTGAGAGGGGGGAGGGGCAGAGAGAGAGAGAGGGAGAAAGAGAATATCAACCAGGCTTTGTGTTATCAGAACAGAGCCTGATGCAGGGCTTAGACCCCCAAACTGGAGATCATGACCTGAGCCAAAATCCAGAGTCAGACATTTAACTGACTGAACCACCCAGAAGCCCTAAAATTGGACAGTTTTAATTACTAAGTTGTGACAGTAAAAGTGATTATACAAGAGATCAGAAGTGTTACAGATGCACTTGAGGATTTTATCCAGGATCAGGGAAAGGGCTTGTCTTCTGAATAAAGTTTAAAGGAATAATGAGAAAGAAAAGCAGGGATCATTTATGATTATATCCTGCGGGCATTACTTGTACAAAGCAGGGGTTATAAGAACTCCCTAGCAGGATTTTTCGTGAAGATTATACATTAAAAACAAAAGAATGTAAGAAAGTGGCAGAGAACAAGGCTTAGAGAGACACTAAACGTTGGTTTCCTTCCCTTCACTCCTGTTATTCTTTCCACAACTATGCATCGAATTCATGCTACTTGCTAATTACAGTTTTCAGAATAAAGACATAGGAGGGGTAAAACATCAGAGTAAACAGTAGAAGTGGATTTGAAAAAGAAAAATCTTTATCTCAGGCCTCTGGTCTAAAGGGAATTCAATCGCTTCTTCTTGTCTAGAAAGAATTTGAGGGATCTGCCTCACTACCACCTGGGGGCAGCTGTTGGAATTTTAGATGCAATTCCCAGGAGCGACTCCAGCATTTGAAACGTGGAATTTTAACCTCATTTTATTAACAGTCATCCTATAACATATCTGTTGAGTTGTGAGCTCATGTTATTTATCTTTTAAAAGGTAATGCCAACCCAAATGCGTACACACACAGATAATGAAAGAAAGAGTCTGAAACCATTTCCTAGGGACATTGGGCTAGAGAGAGGCCTCTTTCCATGTTCTCACCTAAAGGTATAAATTTCCATGTTCTCCATTAACATGGGAAATTTCACTTGCCTTTTCTGCTTTTCCAGTTATAATGGCCGGTGCCTACAAGTTTTATCTTTAGTGACACCTAGTGGCTACATATTGTAATGAGAATACCTCCCCTTTGATCCTTTCCAGAGCTGTAATCACCCTCCAAGAGGAGTTAGGCTTGGGATTTGTTTTTCACTTTTAACCTCCTTGTCAAATAGTCATGTGAGAAAAATGTCTTTGTATCATAGAAATTCATATTCTCCCACTTTTGACTTGTAAAATAGAATATTTGTGCTCCCACATCATTGATAGAAGAGAGGTACTAAGTGCTTTCAAGGGGCTGTAATTGTAAAGCAGATTCCTTTCCTACTTAGGAAACTATGAAGGTGTTACAAATTAACACTATGGGGAAAAGCAAAGAAACAATGCCAGAACTTTCCATTCCCTTTCCCTGGTTGGAGCAGAGACATACTATGGAGATTTTTAGAGGAAGAAATCCAATGATTCATATTTTTCTGTCTGGTTTGAACTTGTAATTATTTAGAAGCAAAATGAAAACCAGAATTTGGCATTCCAGATTTGAAAGCCATTTCAAAATAATTTTATAACAGATCCAATTGTGGTTCGACAGAAATTTATCTTACTCTTGTCTTTTGTTTTCTCTCAACCCATAGATTACAAAAAATTGGACAGAGTTAAATGAATTCCCAGAGAACAGAGGAATCTAATCCATTATGACTTTCTTCTTTCTTCCTAACTTTTACGTAGAAAAAAAGCACAAAAATAATATAGCATATACTCATGTGTCCCTATTTTCTTTAATAAAATAAGGAAAATATTATGGGAAAAGTTGGTCTTATTTTTTTCCTTCATTCCAATCCCATTCCCCATCACTATCATGCATATGGTATTTATTCTCCCAGCCAATGTTTTGTAGAAGCAATTTGCTCTCTATATATGTACCCATCAAATATATTATTCAGTGTGTGTTTTAATTATATAAATATTATTGTATTGTAGGTATCATTCTATACTTTGTTTTTTATAGCTATCCATGTATGGTTATACAATCTTAGTCCTTTATTTGAACTGCTGAATTCCATTGTATAAAGAGATCACAGTTTATTTGTCCATTCTCTTAACTGTAAGACATTTTTTTCCAACAGTTTTTTTTTCCTGTTGGAAACAATACTGTGCAAGTACTTTTGTCATGGTGGAGTAAGGACTTCTAAAACTCTGTTCCTACATAAAAGTGATGAGAACACTGGCAAAATTGTCAAAATCAACTTCTTTTCAGAATTTGGGGAACCAGTCAAAGGTTTCCAATCATCTAAGTAGTGCTTACTTAAAGGGAAAAAAAAGGATAAAAACTCACAACAGTAAAACCACAGTGGCTGTGAAAATCAGCAGCCAAGACACTGGGGGAAAGGGCAGTATGGCTTCCCCCTAATTCCACCAAATAATCACTACTGTTTGACTTGTTTGTTGTCCCCCTGAAAAATACCATTCACAAGGGCTTGTCTTTACCTGACTCAGGCTCCTTCAGTACAAGCATCCCTATCTTTATAGCAGTAAACACATATACTAAGGAAGCAAAAAGGGGAAATGTAGGTGGCTCAGCGGGTTGATGTCAACTCTTGATTTCGACTCAGGTCATGATCCCAGGATCGTGAGATCGAGCCCTGCATTGGGCTCTACACTGGGCATGGAACCTGCTTAAGATTCTGTCTCTTTCTGTCTCTAAAATAAATTTTAAAAAAATAGGGGTGCCTGGGGGGCTCAGTCAGTCAAGCATCCAACATGTAATTTTGGCTCAGGTCATGATCTCGTGGCCAGTGGGTTTGAACACTCTGCTGGGCTTTGTGCTCACAGCAGGGAGCCTGTTTGGGATACTCTGTCTCCCTCTCTTTCAAAAATAAATAAATAAATACATAAACTATTTTTAAACGAAATAAAAAATAAATAAATTTAAAAATAAAGAATGCAACAGGATCTCAAATCAACAACTTTCTACTCTAAAAACTAGAGAGAAAAAAAAGCAAATGTAATTCAAAATTGAAAGGTTTATTAGGGAATACTCTGAACAGCTGCATGACAATAAACTAAATAACGTAGATGCAATGGACAGATTTTCAGAGAGATACAAACTATCAAACCTTCTCAAAAAGTAGAGGAAAAATGGATTGGATACAATTATAACAAGAGATTAAATTATTAATCAAAAACCTTCCTGCAAAGAAAAATCTCAAGACCAGATAGCTTTCTTGGTGAACTCTACCAAGTGTTTAAAGACAAATCAACATCAGTTCTTTATAAACTCTTCTTAAAAAAACAAAAACAAAAACCAAGAGGATTGAACATTGTCTAATTTATTCTGTAAACCCAGCATTACTCTGAAAGCAACACCAGGCAAAGGTAATTCAAGAAAAGAAAACTAGAGATCAATAACTCTTATAAGCATAGATGTTAAAATCCTCAACAAAATAGTAGCAAACTGAATCTGGTGACATATAGAAAGGATTATATCCCATGATCAAGTAGAATTTATTTTATAAATGCCATGTTGATTTATCATCCAAAAATTAATTAATGCAAAACACCATGTTAATATAATAAAGGACTAAAATCTTATGAGCACCTCAGTAAATGCAGAAAAACATTTGGCAAAACTTAATATCCTTTTCATGATTAAAAAAAAACATTTAAGTAACTAAGAATATAAGGGGGCTTCCTCAACCTAATAAAAAGAATCTTTGAAAACCCACAGCTGACACCATACTTAGTAGTAAAAACTTAAATCCCCTCACTACTTCTACCTATATCTACAAGGTCAACATTGTACTGGAGGTTTTAACCAGGATAATTAGGCAAGAAAAAACAAAGGTATCCAGATTGGAAAGAAAAAAGGAAACCATTTTCACTTGCAGATAAAAAATCTTGTATATAAAAATCACTTGTATTTTTACACATTAGCAGTGAACAATCCAAAAATGGCATTAAGAAAAATCAATTTCCTTCAGAATCACATTAACAAGNCTCTAACGTACATGCCATGGCTAGTGCCAATGTGCTGCTTTCCAGTTGGTGTTTCCATTAGATACGGTTTTCCACTGGCCATTAGCTTTAGTCTTGCATATTAATCAAAATGCTAGATAATAAAAGAATCAGAACAGTTTCTGCTCATCCTAACCATGCCCCTTCTATTTTGAAACATGCCCAAAGAAGAAGAAAAAGAAGAAGAAAAGGAAGGAAGGAAGGAAGGAAGGAAGGAAGGAAGGAAGGAAGGAAGAAAGAAGAAAGAAAGAAAGAAAGAAAGAAAGAAAGAAAGAAAGAAAGAAAGAAAGAAAGAAAGAAAGAAAGAAAGAAGGAAGGAAGGAAGGAAGGAAGGAAAGAAAGAAGGAAGGAAAGAAAGAAAGAAAGAAAGAAAGAAAGAAAGAAAGAAAGAAAGAAAGAGAAAGAAAGAAGGTGGGGGGGTGTGGAACATGGGAAGGGAGAAAGACAAGGTTTCTTTGGGACACTTAGTTTATAAACATAGGAAAGGTGGACTTTTGAAAGTTTTCATTAATAAGAAACCAAATACACCCACAACTGCCTTCCTGCTCCTTAAAAAAATGTTTTAACGTGTATTCATTTTTGAGACACAGAGAGATACAGACTGTGGGGGTGAGGAGCAAAGAGAGAAGGAGACACAATTCGAAGCAGCCTCGAGGCTCTGTGCTGACAGCTCAATGTGGGGCTCAAACCCACAAACTGTGAGATCATGACCTGAGCCAAAGTCGGACCAATGGAGCCACCCAAGGGCCCAAGCCTTCCTGCTCCCCCAAAGATCCACTAGTCAACCCCAAAAGTGGTGTTTCTCCAGCTCCTTTGTTGTAGTCTTGAGACTCACCATGAAGTAATGTTAAAAACTATTTTACCAAAAAATCTATGAAGAATTTTCTAACAAATCTATGTTACCATAGATGTGTACTATAAAATTATAGCCATGAAAAATGTTCCTCTGGAAAAATAAGCCCTAATACTAAGTCTGACTGGCCATTTCAAACTTCTCCCTGTAATAATGCTTGGTACTTACTTGTTTATCTAGTCAAACAGATTATCAATAATGACACCAAAGATGTAAGCAAGATTTATGAGAGAATAACTTTAAACTAAGGAACTTTTCTCCACCTTTTATCCACAAATTGGGAAAATACTTTCATTGTTCAATTGATGACTTTATTGATTAGCAAAAGCTTTCCTAAAATTAAATCTCACTTAGTTGTGTATTTCTATCAGTAAGGATTTTGTTTGCGTGTGACAAAAACTTAAAACAGAATGTTAGAAGTTTATTTGTTTATGAATACAGTCCAGAGGTGGACACCAAGTCAGTTCTGTGACCATCGAGGCTCTCAGCGTAGGGCTTCTACCTCATTGTCCAGTCTGCAATTACCATGCCGACCATAGGAAAGAGGGAAAAGAAAACAAAGAAAGTCTCTCAATTTACTGATGCCTCCAAGAATTTGCACATGGACCATGATAAGGGCAGCAGGGAAACGTAGTCCTCACTCCAAGCAGCCATGTACTCAGCTAAAATTTGAGGATTCTGTTTTTATAGAAGAAAATGCTGCACCATTTGATACATTAAAGTACATACATGAAATTGTTAGAGAAAATAAGGTAGACAAAAAATCGAGGGAGAATGGCCAGCCAGAAATGCTTGTGTCTTGGAAAGTGCAATCAGATGTTTTAGTAGGAACCTCTGAGTATCTCCAAAGCACTGTTCAGAGAAAGAAGCTTACTGACCTCCTCATCTCTGCTTGTTGCCCGCCTTCTCCAACCCACATTAAGGGTTGGGGGAGGCATTCAATGAGAAAAAGAAGGAACATACCCTACTTGTTCATGGAGGTGGCCAAACCAACATCAGTCCTAGCCTGGGGAGGAGAAAGCTGTGATTTTCATGTAATATCTTACATGAAATTGGACATTTTTAAAAGTGTATTTATTTTGAGAGGGGGGAGGGGCAGAGAGAGAGAGAGGGAGAAAGAGAATATCAACCAGGCTTTGTGTTATCAGAACAGAGCCTGATGCAGGGCTTAGACCCCCAAACTGGAGATCATGACCTGAGCCAAAATCCAGAGTCAGACATTTAACTGACTGAACCACCCAGAAGCCCTAAAATTGGACAGTTTTAATTACTAAGTTGTGACAGTAAAAGTGATTATACAAGAGATCAGAAGTGTTACAGATGCACTTGAGGATTTTATCCAGGATCAGGGAAAGGGCTTGTCTTCTGAATAAAGTTTAAAGGAATAATGAGAAAGAAAAGCAGGGATCATTTATGATTATATCCTGCGGGCATTACTTGTACAAAGCAGGGGTTATAAGAACTCCCTAGCAGGATTTTTCGTGAAGATTATACATTAAAAACAAAAGAATGTAAGAAAGTGGCAGAGAACAAGGCTTAGAGAGACACTAAACGTTGGTTTCCTTCCCTTCACTCCTGTTATTCTTTCCACAACTATGCATCGAATTCATGCTACTTGCTAATTACAGTTTTCAGAATAAAGACATAGGAGGGGTAAAACATCAGAGTAAACAGTAGAAGTGGATTTGAAAAAGAAAAATCTTTATCTCAGGCCTCTGGTCTAAAGGGAATTCAATCGCTTCTTCTTGTCTAGAAAGAATTTGAGGGATCTGCCTCACTACCACCTGGGGGCAGCTGTTGGAATTTTAGATGCAATTCCCAGGAGCGACTCCAGCATTTGAAACGTGGAATTTTAACCTCATTTTATTAACAGTCATCCTATAACATATCTGTTGAGTTGTGAGCTCATGTTATTTATCTTTTAAAAGGTAATGCCAACCCAAATGCGTACACACACAGATAATGAAAGAAAGAGTCTGAAACCATTTCCTAGGGACATTGGGCTAGAGAGAGGCCTCTTTCCATGTTCTCACCTAAAGGTATAAATTTCCATGTTCTCCATTAACATGGGAAATTTCACTTGCCTTTTCTGCTTTTCCAGTTATAATGGCCGGTGCCTACAAGTTTTATCTTTAGTGACACCTAGTGGCTACATATTGTAATGAGAATACCTCCCCTTTGATCCTTTCCAGAGCTGTAATCACCCTCCAAGAGGAGTTAGGCTTGGGATTTGTTTTTCACTTTTAACCTCCTTGTCAAATAGTCATGTGAGAAAAATGTCTTTGTATCATAGAAATTCATATTCTCCCACTTTTGACTTGTAAAATAGAATATTTGTGCTCCCACATCATTGATAGAAGAGAGGTACTAAGTGCTTTCAAGGGGCTGTAATTGTAAAGCAGATTCCTTTCCTACTTAGGAAACTATGAAGGTGTTACAAATTAACACTATGGGGAAAAGCAAAGAAACAATGCCAGAACTTTCCATTCCCTTTCCCTGGTTGGAGCAGAGACATACTATGGAGATTTTTAGAGGAAGAAATCCAATGATTCATATTTTTCTGTCTGGTTTGAACTTGTAATTATTTAGAAGCAAAATGAAAACCAGAATTTGGCATTCCAGATTTGAAAGCCATTTCAAAATAATTTTATAACAGATCCAATTGTGGTTCGACAGAAATTTATCTTACTCTTGTCTTTTGTTTTCTCTCAACCCATAGATTACAAAAAATTGGACAGAGTTAAATGAATTCCCAGAGAACAGAGGAATCTAATCCATTATGACTTTCTTCTTTCTTCCTAACTTTTACGTAGAAAAAAAGCACAAAAATAATATAGCATATACTCATGTGTCCCTATTTTCTTTAATAAAATAAGGAAAATATTATGGGAAAAGTTGGTCTTATTTTTTTCCTTCATTCCAATCCCATTCCCCATCACTATCATGCATATGGTATTTATTCTCCCAGCCAATGTTTTGTAGAAGCAATTTGCTCTCTATATATGTACCCATCAAATATATTATTCAGTGTGTGTTTTAATTATATAAATATTATTGTATTGTAGGTATCATTCTATACTTTGTTTTTTATAGCTATCCATGTATGGTTATACAATCTTAGTCCTTTATTTGAACTGCTGAATTCCATTGTATAAAGAGATCACAGTTTATTTGTCCATTCTCTTAACTGTAAGACATTTTTTTCCAACAGTTTTTTTTTCCTGTTGGAAACAATACTGTGCAAGTACTTTTGTCATGGTGGAGTAAGGACTTCTAAAACTCTGTTCCTACATAAAAGTGATGAGAACACTGGCAAAATTGTCAAAATCAACTTCTTTTCAGAATTTGGGGAACCAGTCAAAGGTTTCCAATCATCTAAGTAGTGCTTACTTAAAGGGAAAAAAAAGGATAAAAACTCACAACAGTAAAACCACAGTGGCTGTGAAAATCAGCAGCCAAGACACTGGGGGAAAGGGCAGTATGGCTTCCCCCTAATTCCACCAAATAATCACTACTGTTTGACTTGTTTGTTGTCCCCCTGAAAAATACCATTCACAAGGGCTTGTCTTTACCTGACTCAGGCTCCTTCAGTACAAGCATCCCTATCTTTATAGCAGTAAACACATATACTAAGGAAGCAAAAAGGGGAAATGTAGGTGGCTCAGCGGGTTGATGTCAACTCTTGATTTCGACTCAGGTCATGATCCCAGGATCGTGAGATCGAGCCCTGCATTGGGCTCTACACTGGGCATGGAACCTGCTTAAGATTCTGTCTCTTTCTGTCTCTAAAATAAATTTTAAAAAAATAGGGGTGCCTGGGGGGCTCAGTCAGTCAAGCATCCAACATGTAATTTTGGCTCAGGTCATGATCTCGTGGCCAGTGGGTTTGAACACTCTGCTGGGCTTTGTGCTCACAGCAGGGAGCCTGTTTGGGATACTCTGTCTCCCTCTCTTTCAAAAATAAATAAATAAATACATAAACTATTTTTAAACGAAATAAAAAATAAATAAATTTAAAAATAAAGAATGCAACAGGATCTCAAATCAACAACTTTCTACTCTAAAAACTAGAGAGAAAAAAAAGCAAATGTAATTCAAAATTGAAAGGTTTATTAGGGAATACTCTGAACAGCTGCATGACAATAAACTAAATAACGTAGATGCAATGGACAGATTTTCAGAGAGATACAAACTATCAAACCTTCTCAAAAAGTAGAGGAAAAATGGATTGGATACAATTATAACAAGAGATTAAATTATTAATCAAAAACCTTCCTGCAAAGAAAAATCTCAAGACCAGATAGCTTTCTTGGTGAACTCTACCAAGTGTTTAAAGACAAATCAACATCAGTTCTTTATAAACTCTTCTTAAAAAAACAAAAACAAAAACCAAGAGGATTGAACATTGTCTAATTTATTCTGTAAACCCAGCATTACTCTGAAAGCAACACCAGGCAAAGGTAATTCAAGAAAAGAAAACTAGAGATCAATAACTCTTATAAGCATAGATGTTAAAATCCTCAACAAAATAGTAGCAAACTGAATCTGGTGACATATAGAAAGGATTATATCCCATGATCAAGTAGAATTTATTTTATAAATGCCATGTTGATTTATCATCCAAAAATTAATTAATGCAAAACACCATGTTAATATAATAAAGGACTAAAATCTTATGAGCACCTCAGTAAATGCAGAAAAACATTTGGCAAAACTTAATATCCTTTTCATGATTAAAAAAAAACATTTAAGTAACTAAGAATATAAGGGGGCTTCCTCAACCTAATAAAAAGAATCTTTGAAAACCCACAGCTGACACCATACTTAGTAGTAAAAACTTAAATCCCCTCACTACTTCTACCTATATCTACAAGGTCAACATTGTACTGGAGGTTTTAACCAGGATAATTAGGCAAGAAAAAACAAAGGTATCCAGATTGGAAAGAAAAAAGGAAACCATTTTCACTTGCAGATAAAAAATCTTGTATATAAAAATCACTTGTATTTTTACACATTAGCAGTGAACAATCCAAAAATGGCATTAAGAAAAATCAATTTCCTTCAGAATCACATTAACAAGGATAAATATTTAGGTGTAAATTTAACTCAAGAAATGCAAGGCTTGTAGACTGAAAACCACAGAACAATGTGAGATAAGTAAATGAAAGAGATAAGTAAATGAAAGATACATGTTCATGTATCAGAACTTAATATCATTCAATTGATGAACATTCCCCAAACTGATCTAAGGATCTGATGCAATCTTTACCAAAATCCCCACTGTATTCATTGTAGGAATTGACAGGTTGATCCTAAAATGCATATAGAAATGGAAGAGACTCAGAATGGCCAAGACAATCTTGAAAGAGGAGATCAAGTTTGAATGACTCACACTTAGTGATTTTAAAGCTTACTAAAAAGTTACAGTAATCAAGACAGTGTGGTACTGACATAGGATAGATGTATATACAGATCAATAGGATAGAACCAAATCCAGAAATAAATAAACCCTTACCATTTAGTCAATTTGTTTTCAATAAGAATCCCAAGGCAATTCAGTAGGGGGGAAAATAGTCTTTTTAAGAAATGGTAGAGATTGGGACGCCTGGGTGGCTTAGTCGGTTGAGCGTCCGACTTTCGCTTAGGTCATGATCTCGCGGTTCGTGGGTTCGAGCCCCGCGTCGGGCTCTGTGCTGACTGCCAGCTCGGAGCCTGGAGCCTGTTTCAGTCTGTGACTCCCTCTCTCTCTGACCCTCCCCTGCTCACGCTGTCTCTCTCTCTCTCTCTCCTAGAAATAAATAAAACATTAAAAAGAAAGAAAGAAAGAAAGAAAGAAAGAAAGAAAGAAAGAAATGGTAGAGATTGGGGCACCTGGGTAGCTGAGTTGGTTAAGCATCTCTTCAGTTCAGTTGATCTTACAGTTTGTCGGTTCGAGCCCCGCATCAGGCTCTGTGCTGACAGCTCAGAGCCTGGAGCCTGCTTTAGATTCTGTCTCCTTCTGCTCCAACCCCACTCGTGCTCTGTCTCTCTCTGTCTCTCAAAAAATAAATAAATGTTAAAAATTTTTAAAAAAGAAATGGTAGAGATAAGTAGGTGTTGCACATGCAAAAGAATAAAGATAAACTCATATTTTTATATCATATGCTAAAACTAACTCAAAATGCATCAATGACATAAATGTAAGACCTAAAACTGTAAAACTCTTAGAAGAAAATATAGGTTTAAATCTTACAGTGTAATTGGTTTAAGCAATTTTTTCTTAGGTCTGATACCAAAAGCAAAATCAACAAAAGAAAAAAAAACAGGTAAATTGGAATTTATTAAAAATTAGTATCTGTGCTACAATGGACACTATCAAGAATTCACAGAATGGGAGGAAATATTTGCAAACCATATATCTGTTAGGTGTCTAGTATTCAGAATATATTAAAAATCACTTACAATTCAACAATAAAAAGACAAATAATTCAATTTAAAAATAGGCAAAAATCTTAAATAGACTCATGTCCAAGGAAGATATACAAATGGCTAATTAGTAGATAAAAACATGCACACCATCATTAGTTGTTAGGGAGATACAAATCAAAATTACAATGAGATACCACTTCACACCCACTGGGATGGCTATAATAATAATGATAAAAATGACAATATCAAGTGTTGGCATGCATGTGAGGAAATTGGAACCCTCCGACATTGCTGATGAGATTCTGAAATGCTAAAGCCACTTTCAAAAGCAATTTGGTAGTTCTTCAAAAAATTCAAAATAAAGCTACCATATGAACCAGCAACTTTCCTTCTCTGGTCTATACCCAAGAGAGATAAAAACATATGTTCACATAAAACTCTGTACATAAGTGATCATAACAGCATTATTCATAATAGCCAGAGAGTAAAAAACAACCTAAATCTACATTAACTGGTAAATAGATTAACAAAATGTGGCATATACATACAATGGAATGAAGTACTGATGCATGTCACAACGTGGATGCATTTTGAAAACATGCTAAGTGAATGAAGCCAGTCACAAAAAGCTATATGTTGTAGGATTCCCTTTATATGAAACGTCCAGAATAGGCAAATCCATGGAGATGAAAAACAGATTAGTGGCTGCCAGCAGCTAGGGAAAGGAGACAGCGAGTAACTTCTAAGGTACACAGGGTTCCTCTTGGGATTAATGAAAATATTCTAAAATTAGAGAGTGCAGATAGTTGCCCAACTCTGTAAATATATTTAAAACTATGGAATTGCAAACTTTTAAAAAATAAATTTTATGGATTGTGAATTGTATCTTAAATTTTATTTTTACTTATTTGTTGTGAAATCAAATATATTATTTGCATTTCAATGACTTAAGGCAGCACAAACATCTCTTAATATTTATTGATCAGTTTTCCTCTTCTGTGAATTTTTATTTGTATTCTTTGCCCATCTTCTGTTGGGCTGGTGGTCTGCAAAACTACCTTTGAGTGCTGGTAATGTATGAACAAGAAGCTTCCCTCTTCAGCAGTGACAGGTGAGCGAGCATTAGAGGTCACTTGGACATGTCAGTACTTCCTAGCAGAAACCACATTGATTCCAGAATGGAATCTCTGAAACACATGGTTGCCATGACAAATGACAACATCTCAAAGGATTCCTTCAATTGATAGAGTATTTTATTTTTGGCTAAGAGGTAAAGTACTTGAGTTTCTTTTCCCTACTGTGCCTCATCAGCAATTACAGAGAAGTTATACACAAGTAAGTAATTTTTCTCCTATTAATCCTTCAGTCAGTTAAAAGCCTGTCTTCTTTCTAATGTGACTACTTTTTTTTTAGTTTTTGTTGTTAAAAGATAGAAGTATGGTGAGGCTGTACCTCACCATAGGCCCTCTTCTAAAGTTCTTACCAAATTTGCTGATTGGAAGAGTCCATCTTTGTTCATTGATCTCCTGACTTCATGTCTATTATCTTTTCCACCGTCTGCCCACATCCCTTCTGCCTTGCAGGCATTTGAGCTTCTATGTTAACTGATGGCTGTCTAAACCACCTACTTGTTGGCACTCACCAAAGTTTGGACTCAATCCAAGCACCCGAAGTCTAAAATTGAATTCCCATCCAGAAAACCTTTCATTTTCTTCAAGGAGTCAGGAAACAGAAATCCATCAAGTGGTGAAAAGCCCATGAGAATAAATAGTTTACACATCAATTTAAGAAATGCTAATCACAATTTATTAAAATAAATGATAACACATAGAGATATAGAATAACAAAAATTGCATCAGGGAGAAAATCTTAGATCTGTCCCAAAATTATTCATGTATGTATTTAATCCTCTGAGAATTTTAAAGAGCAAATTTTTCCTAAAGCAAAGTCATTGGTAAGATAGACTAGGAATATCCATTTAGTGAGATATCAAATGTTTGGAAATAACAATGAAAACACTCAATAAATCAAAAGAGAGCTAAATTGTGAGTGCATAAAACATCTCTGGAATGAGGATTTTGTTCACATGTTTGTATCCAGACATACCTCCCTGGGAATGGGTAATCTTTGGTTCTGGTTTTGAACCAAGGATAAGCTGGTGAAGCTGGACTAAGCAAGGAGTCACAAAGATAAGTCACTGTTCAGATGGGTCAGAATGGATAAGATAAATTCTGTAGTAGCTTTGAAGCCAAAAGGATCAAATAGCTGGGGAAGAATAAGGCTGAAAAAGCAAATTTACACACACAATTTTGGGTCAGAAAGAGAATTCCTCCACATGAAAGTCCAGCAAACATTTAATCCGAGGATAGTTCATCTCATTCGATACTGAATAAAGATTAAGAAAGAATCAATAGAGGATGCAAAGAAAAAAAATTACAAGAAAAAAGCAGGAAAGTAATATAAAATAAATGACGAATAATTTTAGAAAAAATATTTTCAAAAAGCAAGTGAAAAAAGACTTTATAATTTAATGAAACAGTTGTATCTATATAATATTATCATAAAATAGAGATATAAGAATTCAGGGAAGAATAGTGCGGCTCAGAAAAGAAGTGGAGAAGAAAAATATTCTACAAAAAAAAGGGCATGTTGGAAACAGTACAAAGAAAACAAACATTGCTGTGAACATGATGAGGAGCATTAAGGACAAGATTGAGGTCAGCCAGAAAGACTTTTTAAAAGACATCACGAGGCGCCTGGGTGGCTCAGTCGGTTACGCATCCGACTTCAGCTCAGGTCATGATCTCACGGTTGGTGGGTCTGAACCCCACATCGGGCTCTGTGCTGACAACTAGCGCAGAGCCTGGAGCCTGTTTTGGATTCTTTGTCTCCCTCTCTCTCTGACCTTCCCTGCCCACGCTGTCTCTCTCTCTCTCTCAGAAATAAATAAAACATTTAAAAATTTTTTTAAATAATGAAAGACATCATATATAAGCACAATTGGTATCACCAAAGTAGAGAACGAAAATAACAAGAAAATATTTAAATACAAATTTTAGTAAAACTTTCCATGAATGTGTAGATTGAAAACCAGGCTATATCCTCAGAAAAATTAACTCAAGACAATCAATGGTGAGTTATATCCTGGTGAAGTTATTGATTTTCAAAAGTAAATAAGGAATGCTTTGGAAATCCAGGAAAAGGAAAAACGTTCAATTGATCTATTTAATGCTAGAGGGCAGTGGAGCTGTGCCTCTAAAATCCTTGAGGAAGATGCTGTGGCCTAAGAATGTTGTGGTTCAGCTGGACTTTAATTCAGGGTGAATGTAACAAACATGATGTTTTTAACATGATACAACTCATGTGATTCCATCTTCAATAGACTAACAGAAAATGAACTTTAGCCCAACCAGAGATGAATGGACAAGCCATGGAAGGAGTCAGTGAATCTAGCTCAATGTAAGGCTAAGACGTGAAGGAAAATGAAGACTATTATTTCAGAACTGAATATAAATATTATAAACTTTGAAAATACAGAAATGATATAACAAATAATACATAAAAATTAGAAAATAAAAGGGAAGTTGGTGTCAGTACATTGATTTCGTCATTATTAAAACTTAGGGGTTAATAAGCTATCAAGTACAGTCAACCCTTGAACAACACAGGTTAGAAGCATCAACCTCTGCGCCAGTCAAAACCCCATATAATGTTTGATTCCCCAAAAACCTAACTACTAATACCCTACTGTTGACCAGAAGCCTTACTGATAATACTCTATGGTATACACTGAAAAAAAAATCCACATATGAGTGGACCAATACAGTTCAAATCCATGTTGTTCAAGGGTCCACTGTAATATAAACAGGAAGGCATAAAAGTTTCACTAAATAATCAATTAAAATTATATGGAGAATGAGGGAAGGGAGGAAATAAAAATTCATCTTTGATTTCAAAGATTTCATCTTGGCTCACAGTTGGCAATCAACAGATTCACTCTAAAGTTCTGAAGAATAAATACATTACAAAAAGTTATATTAATCATAATCACAAGAGGAATATAACCCTAGCATATTAAAGAGACACACAAACACATCACATTACACACACGCACACACACATGAAGTAAGGGAGAAAGTACCAAATAATAAAGGATTTAAAGGTAGCAACAACAAAAGCAGAACATAAAAATAGGACAAAAGTAAAAACCCAAATCCATTATGTAAATTCGTCAAAACTCACTTATAATAAGAAAAGAATCTGGCTTAATTACAAATAAAACCCAGAAATATGCTACATACTAGAGACATTTATAAAATAAAATATCTCAAAATGGTTGTACATAAAAAGATGGGGAAAAAGCATTCCAGGAAAATGTAAACAAACCATTGTGACAGCAAATTAAGAGTTGAGATCTTAATCTAGACAACTTTGAATCCCATACTTCGAAATAAATGCCTGGGTCGCTCAGTCCAGGAAGCCTCCAACTCTCAATTTTGGCTCCAGTCTTGATCTCACTGTCTCGAGATCAAGCCCCACGTCAGACTCCACACTGGGCCTGGAGCTTGCTTGGGATTTTCGCTCTCTCTCCCTCTCTCTGCCCCTCCCCTGCTTGAGCTCTCTCTTTGTCTCTCTCAAAAAGAGAGAGAGAGGGAGAGAGACTTTAAAACATTAAATGTATTTTTAAGCAGCATTTAATGAGAAAATTTATAATCATAATGAAGATGAAATAATTATAAAAATCTACCCAAGAAGAATCTTAAGATGTCCCCCAATATTCCTGTCTCTCAATATCTGTGCCTTGAACAAATCCCTCCCCCTTGAAACTGGAAAAGTAAGGCAGGATGTAGGCTGCCCTCTGCCTGTGATGAGATGTGACCATGTTCCGTAAAATGGCAAAAGGGATTTTACAGATGTAATAAAGTTACTACGCAGCGGACTCTGAGTTCATCAAAACAGGTATTGCCCAAGTGGGCCTAGTGCAAGTCTGGGTCTAAAGGTGGGAGACAGAAGTCAGATGTTGGAGCGAGAGAAGGTGTTGCCCACGTGGCAAGGGACAGCCTCTAGGAGCTGAAAAATGTGCTCTGACACAGCCACAGAGTGGCCTCCCATCTTAACAGTCTCAAGGGACTGATTTCTGCCAAACATCCAAATGACCTTGGAATGGATCCTGAGCCTCGAATGAGATCACTGTCCCTGCCCACACCTCAATTCCAGGCATATGAGACCTTAAGCAGAGCCTAAACCTTCTGACCCACAGAAACTGTCAAACAATAAATGGATGATTTTTTAAGCCATCAGTCTTGTAGTAATTTGTTATACAGCCGTAGAAAATTAATACAATGTACATTCTATATAACATAATAGCATGAAAAAAGATAAAGCAAAACAAAACTACTAAGAAAGCTACTGGTTCATGTACTAATTTAAAGCACTCTTTTGTAGTACTAGTCATAGAAGACTTTAATTCACCTTTGTCAGCATGACATCAAAGATTCGGAAAACAAGTAGGAATTTAGGATACAGTAGAGACAAAGGTAAGTATGTGTATGTGTGTGCATGTTGTGTGAGACAGTGTACAGAGAATTAAAAACAGAGAATGTGTCTTGTTTTTTCTAATGCTCGCCAAAAAAGTCTGTTCACAAAAGATAACGCTGTTAGGTTAGAAATCTCTGTGCAAATCCCAAAAGGTGGAAATCGCAAAATACTTTCTGATCACAAGGCAAAACTTTAGAATGTAATAATACAGTTATGAGACAAAAACAAAAAAACTACAATTTTGCCATCTAAACTACTCTATTTTAAACAATTCTTGAGTCAAAGAGGAAATTAATACAGAAATTGCAGAATGTTGATAATGACATCACAAGACCTAGAGTATGCAGCCAAAACTGTAAACAGAAAAAGATCCATAACCTTAAATATTTAGACTACACAGAAAGAATGAAAATAATTGAATCAAATAGCCAAAGCAGGAAGTTAGAAAATAAATAAATAAATAAATAAATAAATCCATAAAAGGCTGTTGGAAAGAAGGTATACATAAAGACAAGGCTGAATTTTTTAATTTGATGAGAGAAATAATAAGATGAGTAAGTTCAAATTTTGATACTTTCTCATGATGAAGAGGACACTTCACTTCAGTGACATTCTTTCCTAAAACACCCAATAAATGCAAATCAAGGGACAGTCTACAAAATACCTGACTAGTCCTTTTCAGAATTGTCAAGGTCATGAACAAGGGAAGTTTGCAAAAATAGTTACAGATCAGAGGAAACTAAGGAGACAGGATGACTGAATGCAGTGGGATCCTGGAACAGGAAAAATGGGTGAAATCCACATAAGCTCTATAGTTTAGTTAATAAAACTATACTAATATTAATTTCTTAGCTTTAACAAATGTACTGTAGTGATGTAAAATGCTAACATTAGGGGAAGCTGTGTCAGGGGTATAGGAGATCTCTTACTAGCTTTGCAAGTTTTCTGAAAATCTAAACTTATTCCAAAAAAAATTTTTTTTTAATGTTTTATTCATTTCTAGGAGAGAGAGAGAGAGACAGCGTGAGCAGGGAAGGGTCAGAGAGAGGGGGAATCACAAACGGAAACAGGCTCCAGGCTCTGAGCTGGCAGTCAGCACAGAGCCAACGCGGGGCTCGAACCCACGAACCGCGAGATCATGACCTAAGCAAAAGTCGGACGCTCAACCGACTAAGCCACCCAGGCACCAAAAACATAGAGAAATTTAAGAAGAATTCATTATTGCCCATGAAGTAAATAATTCAAAACTAATATATTTTTCCCTTGTAATTTTACTATATTATTTCTATTTTTTAAGAATACTGGATGATGGGACACTTGGGTGGCTCAGTTGGTTCAGCATCTGACTCTTGATTTTGGCTCAGGTCATGACATCAAGGTTAGTGAGACTGAGCCTCAAGTCAGGCTCTGTGCTGACAGTGTGGAGCCTGCTTGGTTCTCTGTCTTCCTCTCTGTCTGTCCCTCCCCCATTCTTTGTCTCTCTCAAAATAAATAAATAAATAAACTTAAAAAAAAGAATATGCTTACAATTTTATCATATTTTTGCCTCCACAAAAATTATCATGTAAATTTTCTTCTTTTTATTTATTTTTAATTTTTTTTAATGTTTTATTTATTTCTGAGAGAGAGAGACAGCGTGAGCAGGGGAGGGTCAGAGAGAGTGGGAGTCACAGACTGAAACAGGCTCCAGGCTCTGAGCTGGCAGTCAGCACACAGCCCGACGCGGGGCTCGAACCCACAAACCGCGAGATCATGACCTAAGCGAAAGTCGGACGCTTAACCGACTGAGCCACCCAGGCGCCCCAATGTTCTTCTTTTTAAAGTAATTAATGTTAATAATTGTGTTATGAGGGGCGCCTGGGTGGCTCAGTCGGTTAAGCGTCCGACTTTCGCTTAGGTCATGATCTCGCGGTTTGTGGGTTCGAGCCCCGCGTCGGGCTGTGTGCTGACTGCCAGCTCAGAGCCTGGAGCCTGTTTCAGTCTGTGACTCCCACTCTCTCTGACCCTCCCCTGCTCACGCTGTCTCTCTCTCTCTCCTAGAAATAAATAAATAAATAAATAAACATTAAAAACAAATAATTGTGTTATGAGCTCTCACTTATTGAACCATCCCCACATGTTTAGAATAAATACTACTTGTATATAGTTTATTATTCTTTTAATGTGGTTCTGTATTCTTTCTGCTAACCCTTTTGTTAAGTGTTGTTCAATAACATTCAGAGTGAATTTACCTGAAGTTGTAGTGTGCATGCATGTGGGTGTGTATGCACATACTACCCTTGTTGAGCTTTTCTATCAAGATCATACTAGCCTCAAATTTGAGGGTACGTCCTATTAAGGTAATAAGAGATTAAGTTGACTCCCTTTTAACTAGTCTCCTTCTTCCTGACTAGTAACCGGTCTTCAGATCCTACAATCCAGTGTGAAATGGCATCGCCTGGTAAGTGATATTCTGTAAGACATTAATGTGACTGAAATCTCCCAGGTAAAAAATATAATAAAATAAAATAACTTGTTCACTGTCTCTATTACAAGGAAGTCATAATTTGTGTTTAAAATACATGTGTTTGGGGCAAGGAAAGAGGCAATTTGGTTTAAAACTGGCTTTAGGTTTTTCTTCCCTGCAGAATCATATTCTTACTTACCCTCATGTGCTTCAACACTAATTCAAAAGGATGAAAGTTTTGGCCCACCATCCCACTGTTTTACCCATTTTAACTGATCTGCTCCAATAGCCTTGTATCCTTTCTTTCATCATCACTGTGAAACTCCTTCCCATAAAACTGGGTCAGAAGTAATGCCATGAGCAGACAGAAAAAGAAAATATTTTTCCCAATTTACAGCCACAACCTGGAGAAATAAAGACAATGTGAGGATAGCCATGAGAGAGCGAACCCTTTCCCTGCTCCAGACATAGTGAGATTAGCTAACACATCCGTAGAATTTGTTATATGGTAGGCATGCTCCAAGGGCTTTAAATAACTAACTCATTGAATGCATGCAACAACCCTCCATGGTAAGTACTAATGCTATCCCTCTTGGCAGTTGAAGAGACAAAGCAGCAAGTGACCTGCCTATGGTTATTTAGCTGCCAAGAGGCTGAGCCAGGAAACAAATTCATAGAGTTGAGCTCCAGGGTCTGTGGAGTCACAGTAGGAATTAGTGAGACAGCTTCAAGAACGCGGTCCTATGAAAGTTAAAACCACACTACAATTTCAGATCTTAATTCATTTTTCAGAAGCAGGGTCTATATTTCTCTCAGCTGTGGAAACAATCAAGTCCAGAAATCAAATTATGACATAGACTTAGGTTGGAAATAGTCAAATACAGAAAACAAAAGAAAAAAAAAGATGGGATATAAAACATAAACTTGTTTGACCTAGGTGTCAGGTTTGGGCCTAAATTGAGTTCCTGCTAGGCTTCAAGCTCATCTGGACCACTCACATTGAGGCAGAATTAGGGAACAAAAAAGCCTGCAAGAAAAGAGCACATCTCAAGTGAAGAGATTATCAAGGTGCAGTTCAAGGGCAAGGGGCTGGTAGAAGAGGGGAGGTGAGGCTCTCACCAAGGCAGCTACTGAGTCCTAGGACGATGGGGCTGCTATTAGAGAGAAAAGCAACAAGCAGCTGGAAATGATGAGAGTAAATGAGGTTGCCTGTGGCTGTTGCTATAAAGCGAGAGCCTCTTTTGTGTAACCCCAGTTCTCTTGATAATGGCTACCAGCAGCCATTGGGACCCTATCAGCATGGGCTAGCAGGAGCATTAATGCCTTTGCCCAGATGGCAAGAACAGCATCAGCAGAATCTTTTGGCTTTCATAGGGATAGGCAATGTCATCCTAGCAAATCAGCAATAAAAGAGTTATCACACTTTAAAAACTACTGAAGATAGCTCAAATATATAAAACAAAATATTTCTGTATCTAAGTAGACAAATCTATCCAATTATTTCTCTTTTTCAAAAATATATCAGCTAATTTTACTCATTTACACTTCCACACGAACTGTGGAATATACTTGTCAAATTTCTCCCAGAATTTCTTTGCCATTTTGACTCGAATTGCACTAAGTTTATAGATTTATAGAGAATTTACTTCTTTAAATTATTGTTTTGTCATCTGGCACATGTATTTTTCTTTCCACCTATTTGAATCTTCAGTAAAGTTTTTTTCTTCAAGTAGGCTTGTACATTTCTTGACCATTTATTTAGGGGTATTTTATAGACTGTATGCTTACTGAGTATAAATGATATGATTTGCAAATATTTTCTCCCAGTATATTGATTGTCTTATCTTTTCTTTAATGGTATCTTTTGAAGAGCAAAAGGTTTTAGCATTAATCAAGTCTAGTTTATCATTTTTTTTCTTGTGTTGACTGTGCTCTATAGCTGTATCAAAGAAAACTGCCTGAACCAAAAATGTCAAAAATGTTTTCCTATCTTTTTCCTAAAGGCTTTATGGTTTTGACTTTTACATTTAGATCTGTCATCCATTTTGAGACATTTTTGTGCAGGCATGAGGTAAAAATATAAATTTTATTTTTACATATGAATCTCTATTGTCCCACTCTTATTTTTAACATACTGCATGTTGCAAAACAATGTGACCTGAGTAATTTCTGTTTCTGGGAACTTAAAGAGATTTTCTTTGTGAAGTGGATATATGATAAGTGTTAACTGTTTTATGGTTTTATGAAAGTAGAATGCTCTTATTTTTAAAAAATGAGAATAATCAGAGATCCTCACCCTCTTGAACTGCTGGAGTTGATAATGAACATGATGGTTTTCATGATCTGTTTTACTCAGTTTCTTTTTTTTTTATATTGCATACTAAATAATATCCTTTATCCTTTTTTTTTTTAATGTTTTATTTATTTCTAGGAGAGAGAGAGAGAGAGAGACAGCGCGAGCAGGGGAGGGTCAGAGAGAGAGGGAGACACAGAATCTGAAGCAGGCTCCAGGCTCTGAGCTGGCAGTCAGCACAGAGCCGGACGCGGGGCTCGAACCCACGAACCGCGAGATCATGACCTAAGCGAAAGTCGGACGCTTAACCGACTAAGCCACCCAGGCGCCCCTATCCTTTATCCTTTTAAACCTGAGGGTTTAAAAGATGATATTAAAGAAATGAGAAGGAAAGACAGCAGTAAGTTACATCAGCAGAATTCCATCGGATATTGAGACAGATACCTGTGAATGTAGAGCTTCACATTGGCCACCACCAGCAAGTTTGAGAATTGCATGAATGAAGTCTCATTGAGATTTGGACCTAAAACAACACTTTGACTCACCAGTACCAAGTAGATATTACTAGACAGTGATACTGGACACACTAACTGGTTACGATAGCTATGTATACTTAAGCTTAAAATTAAAGTGCCTCTTTTTGCAGACCCCAATCAATAAAATGGAAATCCTTCCCATTTGGGAAGTCAGGGATATTTGGGTCTCTCAGTTTGTAGATAGTCTCTGCTTTTACAACCATGCTGTAACTTTTGAGTTACCTCAAGAGAGTATACTCTAGTGGCTATCAATAATGCAGTTCAGCAGAAATGCTCACTGCTCTGTTTGGGGGAGAAGAATCAGAGAGAACACAAGGGGCAGAAGTCCACCTGAGAAAGATGATAAAGGTCTGAGATCTCTAGGCATACAGTATCAGTTTCTTCAATGAGTATTCATCTTTTAAAAAAAATTTTTTTTTTAATTTTTGAAAGAGATAGTGCAAGTGGGGGAGGGGCAGAGAGAGAGGGAGACACAGAATCCAAAGCAGGCTCCAGGCTCTGAGCTGTCAGCACAGGGCTCAAACTCATGAACTGTAAGATCATGACCTGGGCTGAAGTTAGAGCTTAACCCACTGAACCACCCAAGCACCTCAGTAAGTATTAATCTTTTATAGCAGCATCAGTCAAAAGGCAGGTACTGTACCAAGTACACATGATTTTGATTTTGCCACAATAAAATAGACTTGCTGTTTTGAGAGTCTCATGTGTTGACTTTGGTCTTGGAGAAAGAAAAAGTAACCTTTGGCTACTAGTGCCTTTTTGTTTGTTTGTTTGTTTGTGTCTGAAGATAACTGAGGACCTCAGATCCAAATGTGAGACCCACACTGAATGCTCAGCATAGGGAACTTGCCAGTGTGAGGATCGACAGCAACTCTGCACTGAACTCTTCCACCCAAGTCTCCAGTGGCCTTTGTGGCTCCAAATCCTAAAGATATTTTTCTGTCTTTTTCTTTTGTGACCTTTAAGCACTGCCGCCAGTCACTATGTATCTCTTAAATCTCTCCTATTTCCACTGCCAACACCAGAACCAACCCTCTTCTATTACAGTCTCTCTCCTGGGTAACATTAGCTTTAACTGTTCTCCTTGCAATCAGTTTATCTTGTTCAATTGAGCCTACAAAGAAGCCCAGTGATCTTGTCCCTCTTTTGATTAAATGACTCCTCACGCCCCACCTGCTTGTTCTTAGAGATGAGTAGCAAATCTTTAGGGTTTACTAAAGGACTTGCTGTGATCTGGCCTTTCTGGGCCCATGACTTGCCACTCTCCTTACTGTCTTTGCTCTGGCCAGAAGGACTTCTTTCATGTCCTATAATGCAATGGGTCTCAATTCTGGCTTCATATTAGAATTATGTGTGGAGCTTTGAAAACAAAAACAAAAACCTATTACTAGAACCATACCTCTGGATCTGGATTCACTGGTGTGGGGTGAGTTCTAAGCATCTGGATTTTTAGAAGGTATCCAAAGATGATGTTAAGGCTCAGCCAAAGTTGAGAGCTACTTCTCTAAAGCATTAAACCGTTTCTCAACTCATGGGTATTCATTCCCTCAATTCAGATTTCTCATCTAGGGAGCTAGAGATGAAGGAAAAGGTGCAGAGGACCATCACATTATATTCTAGTCCTCTTGGTCTCTTTGACCACTGGGTAATGGTTGGAATGGAACCAAATGGTCCCCTTTGAAAATTCCCAGGATTGCTTGAGAATTACTAGAAGGGAGTTCAAATTCTCTCAGAATAATGATTATTATGATAATACCATTTGCCCTCAGGCTAAGGTGGCATCGGAAACACATAATGTCTGTGATTTGAAACATCTGAGATTAAGGAACTAGTCAAATTGACAGGAGTCCAATTTTTCTGGCCAAGAATGACAACAGACCTTGAATAAAAATGTCAGTGATATAAGATATATATAAGAAGCAGATGGTCAGCTTAAAGAAGAAAGCCAAAATAATAAATATGGAAGCATAAGGACCACCAGGCTGGTCCTAGAAGCTATTATTATGAAATAGATTACAAAGTACAGATTTACAGGACTGTGACCATCTTATCATTTACTGTGGGTTTCCAGTGAAGAGCTTTGGTGATGGTCATTGAAAATGAGATGAAAGAGAACTTATCCATGTAATAGAAGTTAAGGCCAGCATGATAATCATCACTCCCCAGAGGTGGCACTGAAAAATTTCTGGAAACAGCAGTGAGCATGTTATGTAGTCTGAATAATAACAAAGAGGCTAATTGGGGAAAGCAAGTAAAATTCCTGGCCAATTCCTATATTGTCCTAGATTGACACCACTTCAGAACCCATTTATAGATGTTAGATAATCCTATTGCTTACCGATATGCACATTGGCTTTTAGTATTACATTAATCTTAGTGGTACCTATAGCACAGGCAAAAGCATGTCCACAAGAAGGAAGGGATGTGCTGTAAATCAGTTAATCAACAAAAATGTGATACCAAGGTACTAAGAGCAGAACAATAACCTGGTTGTAGTAACAAATTTGGCCATGAAAAAAAGAGAAACTGGCTAACAGATGGGAAGCAGAAGTCCATGTTATTATAGATCAACTAACTGACAGTTTATTACTGTGGAGCAAGCTCCAGGGTTGAGTGGAAATAGTGGAAACATGTTCATTGAGAAACATGTTTCTCAATCCTCTATGTACCTCAGAATCACCTGGAACCCTTGTGTGTGTGTGTGGGAGAGAGAGAGAGAGAGAGAGAGATCTTGAATACAGACCTCTTAAATCTCTGCAGGTGTGGTCCAGGAATCAAAATCAATTGTTTTGGGGTGCCTGGGTGGCTCATTCGGTTAAGCGTCCAGCTTCGGCTCAGGTCATGATCACATGGTTCATGGGTTCAAGCCCCGCGTCGGACTCTGTGCTGACAGCTAGCTCAGAGCCTGAAGTCTGTTTCAGATTCTGTGTCTCCCTCTCTCTCTGACCCTCCCCTGCTCCCACACTCTCTCTCTCAGAAACAAATAAAACATTAAAAAAATTTTTTAAACAAAAAACCCCCCAAAACCCCAAAATCAATTGTTTTTCAGGCCCTCAGTGTATAGCCAGAGTTGAGAATTGCTGATTTCAATTTGAGGTGTTTACAAATTGATTTCCAAGGACTAACACCCAGTTAGAACTTTGTCTATGAGGAAAGTTCCCATTGAGGCAATAGTCCCAAAAGACCATGGCTTATATTGTGACAGAACATGTTGTTAGTCATTGCCCAGAGAAATTCTAGTGTATTTCTTGCCAAATTGAAAGAAAATGGTGCCAAGGACAAAAATGTCTAACTTCAAACTAGACAAATCACCATTTATAGTTCCATGCCACAACGGGAGTTTTCTGCCATGTAGGTTTTATGTTCTCTAAGTAATGGTAACATGCAACATGCTAATAAACAACATAGCAAAGAATTATTCTCTTGAGATTGAATAAAATCATGTTTGTATTGTTAGGAATCAATGATAGATAAATATGTTAGAGAAAGTGGTTTTTTACACCACTCAGTCTGAGCATAGCCCAGAGGGGGGTGTTAGAAAGTGTTGCACGTGTTGTTACCCAGGGAGGTCATGGCAGGATTCTTGTGCCTAGTGGGGAAATGTCAGTTTTTAGTTCAGATCCCAAACAGGAAGTTTCTTAAATAGATTCAATGTCTGAGGGAGGTTGGTCCCTGTGGTTTTCAGATGACCATCTCCTTGCATGCTCATGTGGCAGAAAGAGAGAAAGCAAGCTCTTTTGCATCTCTCTTAGAAACGTATGAATCCCATCTTGGGGTCCTACCCTCATGATTCATCTGAACCGCATTATCTCCCAAAGGCCCATTTTCAAATGCTATCACATAGGGGATTAGAGTTTCAACATATGGTTTTGGAGGGGACATAAACTTGCAGTCCATAACATGGACTTAACATTGGGTTAACTCTCCCATCCCACAAAGGTAGAACACAATCCCCACAGGGCACTCAATACTGAGTCAGAGGAGCGGCACTGAGCAGACAGGAAAGGGCTTTTGTCAGGGTGATCAGAAATCAGTGGCAAGTGTTTGCAAATGCTTTAGAGGATAAATACCCTTAGAAACAGCATTATTTTACAGCAGTACCTAAAAAAGAACTTTGAGTTATTTTAGAAGTACAGGCTGAGAATTTCCAGAAATAGTACTATTGGTTCTGATGCAAGAAGTGACATTGCAGGGCGCCTGGGTGGCTTAGTCGGTTAACGGTCCGACTTTCGCTTAGGTCATGATCTTGCGGTTCGTGGGTTCGAGCCCCGCGTCGGGCTGTGTGCTGACTGCCAGCTCAGAGCCTGGAGCCTGTTTCAGTCTGTGACTCCCTCTCTCTCTGACCCTCCCCTGCTCACGCTGTCTCTCTCTCTCTCCTAGAAATAAAAAAAAAAACCATTTAAAAAAAAAAAAGAAGTGACATTGCAACAGAGGCTTGTGTAAACAAGACAGGATGCACACAAGAAAAGAGATGCTTTTCCACTAGGCTTTCCTCAGGTCTCCAGTTTCTTCAGTAAAGATCTGGAAAGTCTTCATCGATCTCACTGATTATCCTTGATACATTTAAAGCACTATACATTGACCTGTACATGATTCTCACTCTACAGCATAAGACATTCTTCAATAAGTCCTGATTTAAATCATCCCACTGGTATAATTATCAAGAGACTCCACAGTGAGTAGATTGTACTTAACAGTTACAGTGTTGTAAAGAACATCCTTGACAAAATTTTGTCTGGAAATGCTACTTATAGAAGCACAATGGTGTAAAACGCCACCATTTAGGCCAAGCTGCTATCATGAGTTTAAATTAATTTGGTCTCAACACGACGAACTCTTGGACTTCTATTCCAATCCAGTTTGGTCCCATTGGTCTCTGTGAAGGAGAGAACTACATGTCGTGCCTCAAGGATGGATTCTTTTCTTTTTCCTGATACTTCCAGGAGCACAGAGCCACCAGACTATGGGACACATTCTCGGGCCTGTTATGTGATCAAGCCATGATCCTCGCCATGAACTCCAGGTACAACAAGCTATAATGCTCTCCCATTTCACTGACTGAATATCTTTAAAACACAATAGAGAAGACTCACACTTGTGAAAAACAAAAAATTACTCCAAATCCCACCATCCTAATTCAGCAGCTATTATTTCTCTCTTTCTCCTGTTCTTCCTTAATTCTTCTGTATTGCAAGGGGAAGCAGATAATCTAATTATTGTGGAAAAATAAGTAAATTTGTACAATTCAAATTTCTGTAATATTTTTCCTTTTGGCGCTATGTCTTAAGTTTTTATTTTTCTGCCCAATCATATTTTCATTTTAATGGCAGTAGAATATTCCCAAATTTTTTTCTAAATTATATTTTATTTTACTAATATTGTGATAATCATCTTTGTGTATAAAAGATTGTGTCTTCTCTATTTTTTTGAAATAGACTTCTGTGGGTGAGGTTACTGATTTAGATCATTGGTAACCATAAAAAATGCCCTGTTCCTGGGGCGCCTGGGTGGCTTAGTTGGTTAAGCGTCCAACTTTCGCTTAGGTCATGATCTCGCGGTTNAATAAGCTTTTAATAAGGAGATTTTGCTATCCAGAAAAACCTCACTAATAATAAATGTCTCTTCAAAGCCTAGCCACAAGAAGATACAGGTACATACATACATTTTTCTACTTTACTGATTTAATAGGTTCAAAATTATACCTCATTATTATTTTGACTTGTATTCCTTTCAAAAAAGCAAGACTCAATTTTTTTCTGTATGTTTATATACTTATGAATTTTCTTAGTGGGAATTTTCTCATTATCTTTGTCACTTCATTGAGATTTTAGTGGTGGTATATATTTAGTAAGCTTCTCATGGTATTTTTATGGTTTTAAATTTTTTCTTCTTTTTTATAGTGTTAGAATTGATTTCATAGTCATAGCTGTATTTTTTCTTCATTTTTTTGTGTGACATCTAGTATAAAATTAATTCTCCATTGCACTTTAATATTATATTCACTTTCTCCTAGTTTTCTGTTATTTGATGTTTGTTGCCCTCTAGTCTATACTACATATTTTTATGTATGCACTATTTTAAAATATCTTTCCAATTCCACTACACAGACCAGAAGTCAACAAACTATGGTCCATGAGCTAAATCCTCCTGCTTTTTGCAGCCTTCTGGTGTACATTCTGAGAGAAAAGAATGTTTTTTACATTTTCAAATAGNCAATCCCAGCTGCGGCCTATGTGGGTCATCAGCATGACTACCCAGGCAACATGGCGGGCCAGTCAATGCGGTGGGTGACTTTGAATTGAGGAAATCCATTAACCCTGCTGAGCCCTTTTTGGAACTTGCTGTAGTCTCAGTTACTTTCTAGGCAAGCCTGCCTGCCTGCCTGCCTGCCGGCCTGCCTTCTTTCCTTCCTTCCTTCCTTCCTTCCTTCCTTCCTTCCTTCCTTCCTTCTCTTAGAAATCTCATGGATCTCTAATTCTGTTTTGGCATTTGCTTCCCCTGGACCCAAACTAATGCAGATAGGATGAAAAAAATTTTCTTAGAGCTTTTAATAAGCTTTTAGTAAGGAGATTTTGCTAAATCCTCCTGCTTTTTGCAGCCTTCTGGTGTACATTCTGAGAGAAAAGAATGTTTTTTACATTTTCAAATAGTTGGAGGGGGGTTAAAAGAAGAAGTCTATCTATTTCATAACACGTAAATGCTATATGAAATTCAAATTTCAGGGTCCATAAAGAAAGTTTTGTTGAACACAGCCATGTTTATATATTCACGTATTGTCTATGACTGCTTTCACATCACAATGGCAGAACCAAGTAGAGAGAGACCATTTTGCCTAACATACTTCTTATTTGGGCAGTCAGAAAATGTTGGCTGATTCCAACACAGATAATACTTATTTAAAATGCCTTATTTCCAAAGGCTTATTTAGCTGTGCTATTTTTTTAAAAAATTGATCTGTGTAATGGAATAGCTATGGGTTTAAGGGTCCCAAGCTGTTCTTGAGTATCTTGATGGCAGTGGTGATATATGAGCCGCCACGTGTGAGAAAATTGTATAAAACTAAATACACACACACGTACGCATATAAGCACAAATAAAATTGGGGACATCTGAACAGACTGGTGGATTGAATCAATATCAATATTCTGATGGTAATATATTATAGTCTTTGGAGAATGTTACCATTTGGGAAAACTGAGCTGAGTGTATTAGATGTTTTTCTGTATTATTTCTTACAACCATATGTGAATCTACAAATATTTCAATAAAATTTTAATTAAAAAAAGAGTTCTAAAAGTGCATTCTGACCCAACATGAAATACTATCACAGTAATTTCATCCCACATTTGGCCTGGTAAGGGAGATGGAGTGTTTATCTAGGTATTTTCTGTTCCCATATTAAGGTATTCTCTAGAATATACATTCTCTTCCATTGTTCAGAAGTTTGTGGTAGTCCCACCACTAGACTGTTTTGATTTAGTGCTATCTTATAATAGATTTTATTATCTGATTGTGTTGGATCCTCCTCATTTTCTTGGTCATTTCCAGCATTGTAACTTATGATAAACCTTTTAATTTTTTTTTCCAAATGAAAGGTAAATGTATTTTATCAACTTTTTGGGACAATGTCCTGAAATTGTAATTGCACTTTCAGAGTTGTAAAATGATTTGAGATTAATTGACATTTATAAATGATTTTCCTATTTATAAATCTATCTTCCTAATTATTCAAGTTCTGTTTTATGTTATTACTTAAAAGTGTGTTTTTGTTTTGTTTTTTGGGGTGACTTGTTGGCTCAGTCAGTTANTGACAATGTCCTGAAATTGTAATTGCACTTTCAGAGTTTGTAAAATGATTTGAGATTAACTGACATTTATAAATGATTTTCCTATTTATAAATCTATCTTCCTAATTATTCAAGTTGTTTTATGTTATTACTTAAAAGTGTGTTTTTGTTTTGTTTTTTGGGGTGACTTGTTGGCTCAGTCAGTTAAGCATCTGACCTTGGCTCAGGTCATGATTTCATGGTTTGTAGGTTTAAGTCCCACATCAAGTTCTGTGCTGACAGCTAGGAGTCTGGAGTCTGCTTTGGATTCTGTGTCACCCTCTCTCTCTTTCCCTCCCCCACTCACACTCTGTCTGTCTCTCTCTCAAAAATAAATTAACAAATTTTTAAGTTTGAGGCATTTTTGACATAGATTCTGCACATTACTAGACTAGCTTCTTAGTTATACTGTATTTCAGGGTTCCCCCCCACCCCAATTTGTTTGAACAGCAATTTCTGATATACTGGGATGCATATGGGATTTTTAGGGGGGGTATATTTATCCCGTGTTTGATTGAGTTCACTGAACTATTTTTATTAGACCATGTCTTAATTTGAAATACAGCTCTAACACAACATTTTAAAATAGGAAATTGAACTCTTATGTTGTTCCTGTTTTTAATAAAAACTCTTACACTATTTCTCAATTAGCAAAATGGTGGATATTGGTTGAAATAAAACCTTTCAAGAAATTATTTTACAGATTTTTTCCTTAGAATACGATGCTGATTATTACTTTTCCAAGATTGATTCAAGCATGATTTTTAACTTAATCTATTAATAGGTATGTATTAATCAATAGTTTTTAAGATATTGGACCATCCTTACATTCCAAGGATAAAGGATGATNATTTTAATATTATTTTTTTGTTTTAAAAATTATTATTCTAAAAATTAATATTTATTCTCATAAATGAAATTAGTTAATTTTTTATTTCTTTAATTCCAGTGTAGTTGACATTCAGTGTTTATTAGTTTTAGGTATACAATATAGTAAGTGATTCACCAATTCCATATATTACTCAGTGTTCATTGAGATAAGTGTACTATTAATCTCCTTCACCTATTTCATCCATTCGCCTGGCCTACCTCCCCTCTGGTAACCATCTGCTACCAGAGTCTAGCTAACAATCTGTGTTTTGGTTTGCCTCTTTTTTCCCCCTTTGTACATTTGTTTGGTTTATTAAACTCCACATATGAGTGAAATCATATGACAGTTTTCTTTCTCTGATTAGCTTATTTTGCTCAGCATTATAATCCGTAGATCAATTTGTGTTGTTGAGAATGATAAGATTTCATTCTTTTCATGACTGACTAATATTGCATGGTGTATATATGTGTGTATGTGTGTATATATATATTTATACTTCTTTATCCATTCATCTATGGATGGATATTTAGACTGCTTCCATAATTTGGCTACTGTAAACAGTGCTGCAATAAACATAAGGGTGCGTATATCCTTTTAAATTAGTGTTTTTGTATTTTTTGGGTGAATGTCCAGTAGTACAATTACTGGATTGTTAGGGGAGTTCTATTGTTAATGTTCTGAGAGACCCCATACTTTCATCCACAGTGGCTGTGCCATTTTACGTTCCCATCAACAGTGCAAGAAGATACCTTTTTCTCCATATCCTTGCCAACACCTGTTGTTTCTTGTGTTGTTGATTGTAGCCATTCTGACAGGTGGGAGGTAATATATCATTGCGGTTTTGATTTGAATTTCTCTGATGATGAGTGATGAGGAACATCTTTTCATGTGTCTGTTGACCATCTAGATGGCCTCTGTAGAGAAATGTCTACGTATGTCTTCTGCCCATTTTTAAATTAGATTATTTGTTTTTTGGGTGTTGAGTTTCATAAATTCATTATGTATCTTGGATACTAACCCTTTATTGAACATGTCATTTGCAAGTATCTTCTCTCAATCAGTAGATTGTCTTTTAGTTTTGTTGGTTGTTTCATTTTCTGTGCAGAAGTTCTTATTTTAATGTAGTCCCAATACTCTATTTTTGCTTTTGTTTCCTTGCCTCATGAGACCTATGTACAGATAGGTTACGGCCAAAGTCAGAAATTAGTGCCTCTGTTCTCTCGTAGGATTTTTTATGGTTTCAGGTCTCACACTTATATCCTTAATCCATTTTTACTTTATTATGTATTATGTATGAAAGTGATCAGTTTCATTCTTTTTCATGTAGCTGTCCAGTTTTCCAATACCATTTGTTGGAAAGACTGCCTTTTTCCCACTCAATATTCTTTCCTGCTTTGTCAAAGATTAATTGACCATGTAATTGTGGGTTCATTTCTGGGGTTTCTATTCTGTTCTATTGATCTATGTGTCCACTTTTGTGCCGGTAGCATAATATTTTGATTACTACAGCCTTGTAATATAAATTGAAGTCCAAAATTGCGATCCCTCCAGTTTTGTTTTTCTCTTTCAAAACTGATTTGGCCATTTGGGGTCTTTTGTGCTTCCATACAAATTTTAGGATTCTTTGTTCCAGTTCTGTAAAAAAATGTGGGTGGTACTTTGATAGGGATTACATTAAATGTGTACATTGCTTTGGGTAGAGACATTGTAACAGTATTTGTTCTTCTAATCCATGAGCGTGGGATGCCTTTCCATTTCTCTGTGTCGTCTTCAGTTTCTTTCATTAATGCTCTATAGTTTTCAGAATACAGGTCTTTCACCTTTTGGGATAGGTTTATTCCTAGGTATCTTATAATTTTTGGTGCAATTATAAAGGGGATTGTTAATTTCTTTTTCTGATGCTTCACTATAGGTGTATAGAAATGTAAATATATTTCTGTGTATTGATTTTGTATCTTGTAACTTTACTGAATTTGTGGATCAGTTGTAGCAGTTTTTTTGGTGGAGTTTTTGGGTTTTCTCTATATCATGTCATCTGCAAATAGTGAACAGTTCACTTCCTCATCATTTTGGATACCTTTTATTTCTTTCTGTTGTCTGACTGCTGTGGCTAAGACTTACTTCCAGTACTATGTTGAATAAACGTGGTGAAAATGGACATCCTTGTCTTCTTCCTGACCTTAAGGAAGAAGTTCTCAGTTTTTTCTCCATTAAAGATAATGTTACCTGTGGGGTTTTTATCTATGGCCTTTATTATTTTGAGATATGTTCCCTCTAGGCCTACTTCGTTGAGGGATTTTGCATGAATGGATGTTATACTTTGTCAGATGCTTTTTCTGCATCTATTGAAACAATTATATAGTTTTCATTCTGTCTCTTATTGATGTGATGTATCATGTTGATTGATTTGCAAATATTGAACAACACTTTGCATTTAGAGAATAAATCCTGAAGATGGCAGAAAAGTAGGGAGCACCATACATTTCGCCTGCACTCATCTCTCAAACAGAGAAGGCCTGAAGTCATAGGACACTGAGCCATAGGAGTTTGGGAAGAGAAAGAGACAGAGTACACTGGGAAGGAAACCTCATAAGTGCGTGAGTGCGAACTAGGGAAGATAAAAGCAGTACGGGACCCAGAGATACGGAGGGAGGGGAGGCAACACGGCTTGCATGCAGCTGCTGTGAGTGATAAACTGGCGAGTGGTGGCGAGCTGCCATGAGTCCAGGGGAAAGGAAAGAAAAGCTGAGATTGCTCATAGAACTGTCCCTGGAGAACAGAAATAACCTCGGCTTGGAAAGACAGTGTTTTTTAGCTCTGGCTGAGGTGCTGACTTTAAACTAGGTGCCCTGGTCCCAGAAGGCGCCAGGAAAAACTGAACTGCTGTGCACCTGGCAACATCCATGGCAGCGGTGGCAGCTGAATCAGCACCAACGCCTGCGGAGGTGATCCCAGCGCCGGGTGAAGTGGCAGTGATGCGCACGACATTGGCCCGCTGAAGCGGTGGTGGCGGTGGCCCGGTGAAGCGGCAACTGCGTGAGCAAAAAGCTGCCTGCTGAAGCAGCAGCGGCCAGTAAAGCAGTTGCGGAGGGGTGAGGCAACGCGGACTCTGCAGACCTGGAGTTGCTACAAAGCACTGGGGTTGTATTGCTGCTTGACCCCTGCGGGTCTGAGGCTGTGACACTTCCCCCATCCTCCACTCAACCCCCAGCAACAGGAAGCAGCGACCAGCTGAACTGTTAAGGGTGGTATAACAAAGCCTCTCAGGGGAAATCAGACTAGATAGTTTCTCTGGATAACACTACCGTCTTACTCTTACCTCTCCAACCATATTCCACCCTTCAGCCATTTGAAAAAAGCTTCTTATCCCTTTTGCTTATTCATTCTATTTCCAATTGTGTCTCATCTCCGCCCTATGATCTCTCTATCTCTATGCTCTTCAACCAGCACTGCATACACCCGGCTATTTAGTTGTAGCTGGGAAATCTGGTTATGTGCTTTAAACCGATCTTTGTCTATCAGTTTTCTTCTTTCTTCCTTTTCTTTTCTTCTTCTTCACTTTTTTATGTTTTTTTATTTTCTATCATTCACCTTCCCTCCTCCATCTTTTCTCATTACTTCTTAGTTTTTCCTCTCGATTAGCATGATTGTTGGATTTGTGTGTGCGTTTGTGTCCCTCTGTTCCCTGTGTGTTGTCTGTATGTTTTCTTCTCCAGGGCTACCTCAAGAAACAAGCAAAAGTACACATGGTGGAGAGAGTCCCAAATACCACTATGAGTAGGAAAATAAAATAACCAAGGTCTCAACAAGAGAGACCAAGAGATACCATTCAAAGAACACTTTCTGAAAGGATAGGCCCTGGACAGTCAAAGAGTCTTCTTGGATACAGCAGCACTCACAGGTGCAGAGGCATAACAAGTCTTTAAATCTAGCAAGAGACAGAGAGCTAACCAAAATGATGAAACGAAAGAGCACTCCTCCAAAGAAATTACAAGAAGAATTGACAGCTAATGAACTACTCAAAACAGATATAAGCAGTATAACTGAACAAGATTTTAGAACAATAATCCTAAATTAATCACTGGGTTTGCAGAAATCATAGAGGACATCAAAGAAACTATGGCTACAAACAACATGGAGAACAAAAATAGGCATGATGAATTAAAAAAAGCGATAAATGAAATACATAATAAACTGGAGGTGTCCAATACATGGATTGATGAGGCAGAAAAGAGAATAAATGATTTAGAAGACACTATTACAGAAAAACAAGAAGCTGACAAAAAAAGAGACAAACTGATCCAGGAAAAGGAAAGAAGAGTTCGAGAGCTCAGTGATAGTCAAACGCAACAATATCTGTAACATAGGAATCTCAGAAGAGGAAGAGAGATGGAAAGGTCCTAAAGGAGTCTTGGAACAAATTATAGCAGAGAACTTCCCCAACCTGGGGAAGGAAGGAAGTGTTGAAATACAGGAGGCTCAGAGGACTCCCCTAGACGTAACTTGAATTGATCTTCTGCACAACATATCATAGTGAAA
>NW_027532593.1:0-75766 GCF_008692635.1 Crocuta crocuta
TCTTCCAATCCATGAGTGTGGAATGTTTTCCCATTTCTTTGTGTCAAGATAAAAAGCTTCTGCACTGCAAAGGAAACAACAAAACTAATAGGCAACCAATGGAATGGGAAAAGATATTTGCAAATGACTTATTGGATGAAGGGCTAGTATCCAAAATCTATAAGGAACTCACCAAACTTCACACCTGAAAAACAAATAATCCAGTGAAGAAATGGGCAGAAGACATGAACAGACACTTCTTTAAAGAGGACATCCAGATAGCCAACAGACACATGAAACAATGCTCAATGTCACTCATCATCAGGGAAATACAAATCAAAACCACACTGAAATACCACCTCATGCCAGTCAGATTGGTTAAAATGAACAAATCAGGAGACTATCGATGCTGGTGAGGATGTGGAGAAGCAAGCATCCTCCTACACTGTTGGTGGGAATGTAAGCTGGTGCAGCCCCTCTGGAAAACAGTGTGGAGGTTCCTCGAGAAATTAACAATAGGATTCCCCTATGACCCAGCAACAGCACTTCTAGGAATTTACCCAAGGGATACAGAAGTGCTGAGGCATAGGGGCACATGTACCCCAGTGTTCATAGCAGCACTTTCAACAATAGCCAAAACATGGAAAGAGCCTAAATGTCCATCAGCTGACGAATGGATCAAGAAGATGAGGTTTATCTATACAGTGGAATACTACATGGCAATGAGAAAGAATGAAATCTGGCCACTTGTAGCAATGTGGATGGAACTCAAGGGTATTATGCTAATTGAAATAAGTCAGACAGAGGGAGATAGATACCATAAGTTTTCACTCATATGTGGATTAGGAGAAACTTAAGAGAGGACTATAGGGGAGGGAAAGGGGAAAATAGTTACAAATAGAAAGGGATGGAGGCAAACTGTAAGAGACTCTTAAATACTGAGAACAAACTGAAGGTTGATGGGGGTGGGGCAGAGGGGAAGAGGGATGATGGGCATGGAGGAGGGCACTTAATGGGATGAGCACTGAGTGTTATATGGAAACCAATTAGACAATAAACTATATTTTAAAAATATATAATAAATAAAAATAAAATGCTTATGTTCTCATCATAAATTCATATACTGTTTCTCCAATTTAATTCAAACTCGATGCACCATATTTCTACCCTTAAGAGCTCCAGGAGCCCTGAGCTCTTTGCATAAGAAAAGAAATTTGCCAACTCTCAGTTGGGTGAGAGTGGTCATAATTTCCACCAGAGCACTGTCTTGCCCACAGGATGGTTGGGATTATTCTAAGCATTCTTAGATTTTCTGCCGTGGTGTTTACGTCCCACCAGGGCTATCTGGTTTTGAGCTAATGACAAGGTAGCTGCCATTAAAGACCTTTTCTCAGAAGAAACCTCAAGCCCTGCTCTTGTAAAACATCTCATTCTCTCATCTGCTGAGAAGTATGCACAACCAAGCAAACCCCAAAGGAAAGAGAGACTTATTCACGAATAGAAAAATTAAAACATGAAAAAGAACTGGTTAGAAACTGAAGAGGACACCCTAGAGGGGCTTGTTTCAGGAAGAAACACGAAGGCCAAGTCACATGGGCCCTTGATCTTCTTCCAGCTCAACCACGTGCAACAACCTTTGTGGCCGGGAGCAACCACTAGGAACAGCCAGTTTGGATCACATTTGATGTGAGTTTCCTGGCTAATAAAACACTCGTACCCATGACTCTTAACTTTTACTTCGAATTAAATTATTTTTATTGGAATGCTATTTAAATATGTACAAACATAAGCCTGCGTATAAATTCCTTATGCTCACACAACTATAGCCTTACAGAACCGATATAAGTCAAATTAACTCTATTAATTTAATACGACAGATGATGTTACTTTGCTGAAATAAAATCATCCTTTACTCTGTGACTAGGGTACTGAATGCCAGAGCACGATCTTTTAGGTTTGGCAGCCTGCGCTGTTATGCACTCGGAAAGAACTTTATGTTCCCGACATAGTTCTTTATTTAAGCTACTATGAATCTTTTGTTCACAGCCTGTATCTTGACGTGGCCTTCACAGATACATTAACTTTTTTTTCTCTGTTCTCTTTCTTTCTCCTTAAGGCTAATAAAGTTATAAGCACAGAAGCCAACTTGAACACAGAAATTGTGTGGCAGTACTTAGGTAGTTCTTCGATGGCTCAGAATGTCTTTATATTCATGTGTTTAGATTATTTTCAAATTAAACACAACTGTTTTTTTTAATTGCTGTGGAAAACATGCACACTCTAATTTGAGAAACTAGTAAGATCTAGTCCCTTGGCTGACACTGTGTCATGCTCCTCACCTCTCCCTCTGTGTGGGAAATATTAAGACCAAAAAAAAAAAAAAATCAGTTTTCTCTCTGTTCTCAGCTCCTAAAATGGTCGAGGTAACCTTATGCCCTTCTTTGCTTTTGCACTCTGGCATCTCTGAGCTTCTCTCTAAGTAAGGTTATGTAAGCTGCCTGGGGGAATATTTATGGAGCCAGACCCAACTTCCCAAGGAGGGATTAAAGACTAGAAAAGAAGGAGAGTTGAGTCTTAGTGACTGTTTTTTC
The DNA here is from genome assembly GCF_008692635.1 of Crocuta crocuta. Taxonomy (NCBI): domain Eukaryota; kingdom Metazoa; phylum Chordata; class Mammalia; order Carnivora; family Hyaenidae; genus Crocuta; species Crocuta crocuta. Next base: position 2,571 of record NW_027532593.1, read on the forward strand.
ACAGTTCTGTAAAAGAGCAACAGCCTTTTTTCATCAGAGCAAGATAGGGAAACTCCTCAGACTGGTTATTTTGTCCCCGCTCACACCTGCTAGAGTACACCTGTCTTTCTCTTCTACCTCATTTCCCTCTTCCCTTAGGAGATGAAATATACTTTTAGGGGTGGAAGAAAATAAACATGAAAGTTTTACACATTTGAAATACTGGTCATGAGACCTTCTGCCAGATCTGCGTCAGTTCCGCATTTAATCAAATAATTTAGGAATAAATCAGGAGACCTGACAATGCTCCCAGAGGCCAGTGAACCCTTTCCTCCAAATGCCCTCTGATTTCAAATGCCCCCTTTATCACATTTAAATTTCCATATAAATGGAGGTCAATTGCTGAACTCCACGCTGCCTTGCTAATCTATCCGTCCATTCCCAGGAGAATAAAACTGTTTTAAATACTATAAATAGTTAAAGAGCTTCTGGATCTGACCTCTTACCTTCTTTTTCTTTCCTGATCTTCTTTTTGTCTTTTTTCTTTACATTTTTTATTTTGCCATCATCTTGGTCTTCAAGCTTTCTGTTGAAAGGCATTTAGCAATTATGATTTTTATTTTATAAGAGCTAGTTTTTATTTTTTCCTCTTCAGTGCAACCTGTTTTTATTTTAAGGTTGAAATATTCTCCTAAATGTCTCTAGTGATAATAGATTAGAATGTTCTTAAATTCTTTGTTTCCCAAATTAGTGATCCTGATTTTTCCTTCCACTTCTAGATTCCTTTTTGCTGTTTTTCCTAAGACATCCCAATATTCTTGGTTGTCTCGATTAATCCAACCCCATTTTCTTTCTATTCTGCATTAATTTTTTTAAGTTTCTACTCCATACAGCACTCTTTTTTCAGCATTTGTTATGAATGTACTGATTTTAAAGTATCCTTTATGATTTCATTGAGAATTTGGGAAGAAGATTCAATTCACTATACTATATAATTCAGTAAAAATTTAAAACAAAAATCAGGGTCCTTCTTTAAATAATGTTGGCAGAAAATGTGGAGATTTCCTACTTCATGCAAGGATATATTTTCATCCAAGTGCCCACCAATCTGAAATGTTATCTTTATCATATACTCAACTTTTTCATAAATGTAAGATGGTTTCTCAACCTCATGCCATCTCATTGATCTATCAGTCTATTCCTATGTCAGTAACACATTGTTTTTAATTGGCTACTGCTTTAATTACTTCTAGTTGCCCAGCAAATATCCACTTATAAGTTGGAAAGAATTGTGGCAAATATATATACTTAATACAAATCTGTAGCAAAGCTTGAAATTTCACTTCCTCCATGTAAACATTCTTGATGAACAGAAAAACAAATGGTTAGATGACATTTGTAACAGTTCCTCAGCATTTGTGATAACTGTATCTTGTTCTAAGACCTATATAATATATATCTTTGTTGATATCATATTCATATAATAATCTCAAAAATAGTGATTAATATTTCTATTAATATCTCTACTTTACAAAAGAAGACACTAAAACCTGGATAACTTAATTGGCATACTCAAGGTTTACCCAACTAGTGAACGGCAGGACTTAACTCAGATCTCACACTCTCACTGCTATACCATAAGTGTACTTTTCATTCACACAATGGATGTTCTTTGTTCGTTTATTAGAATGTCCTTTATTAACTAGCTTGTCCTTCTGCTCCAAATGAATTAGAAAATAAGCCTGTTGCTGATTGTTTACTTGTGGAGGCAGAACTTTATTGATTTAACTACATGTTCAGAGTACAGTAATTCAAAGACTGTGACACCCTGCATGTGGATGGACACAGCTTCCTGAAGGCTGAGCTCTGTTTCCCACATGAAAGATCACAATGCCCCACAGTCTTTAGATTGCCAACCTTTGACTACTCCTGACTACATCTGCAAAGTACACTCACATATCTATGCCACAGCTTAGATAAAGAGGTTTTCTAAAATACATGCACATAATGAATACTTTTTGCAATCATCAGAAGACAAAGACAGAAGGAAAATATAGAAGTGAACATGTTTATATTAATGAGGCAGTCTTATGGAAAAATTAGTTCTTTTAAAATGTATGGTAGTATCATTGTCTTTACAATTTTTGTTTTCTTTTGTTTTGCTTTGTTCTCCTCACAGTTTTAAAAGTAATTTTTATTTATTGAATGTATTAAATGTGACCAAGAAGATATTCTGTGTGATGTATGGGCGCGAGTGCAAGTACGGAGCTCCTTACTTCTCCGCCATCTTGCCCCCTCTGGAAGATATTCTGGAATAAAGGATAATTAAAGAATATTCTCTAAAATGGATGTCGATTTATCTTAAGAGTTTTGCTTCTTTTGACCTCCCTCTAAGACCTAAGAATGTGTAAAATGGCCAAGTGGAGAAACTGGGTGGCAAAGGGCCTGGATAGCAATAATCAAAGAAACAGCTGGGCATAGAGGGGTGGATGTCATAAAAGCAAACTAAAGAAAGGAATGAGAGAGAGAGAGGAGAGAGAGAGAGAGGGAAAGAGAGAGAGAAGATAAAACATCTTTTCTGCTTTCAACCACTCCAAGAGAGTAGGGACATAAAGAAAAAGAGCAAAAACTACTTGAAGTAAATATAAAGACCCAAGAAGAGTAGAAAGGGAGGAGCTAAAGATTAGGGAGAGCGATAAGGAAGAAGGGAAATGAGTGGATTGATAATATAAACAGAAAATTGGTCTGAAGAGGACAGAGAGGAAAGGATCACTGCTGAGTGTAAGGAATATGTTGGTCAGATAGAAACATGATTCTTTTCTGCTTCCAGGCAGATGGCTGCTACAAATCTAAAGCATACCCCATTTCCCACAAGGAAAAGGTCCCACCTGATGTGAAAATGAAAATTAAATCCGTTTCATCTTCAAGCTCCTGTTTCTTTTCCCTCTCTTGTTTCCCCAGCTTCATTGCAAGTTGTAAGTATAAAGATATTCTTATGCTGAATTCATTTGGTTACAAAGGCTCAAAGGGTTAGAAACTTTCGCTTGACTACCGAAGTCTAGATCCCAGAGGGCCATGGTCCCAGATTGGCCAGTGATTCACTGGCCAAACCCAAAGCAAAAAGAATTGCCCAACACTTGGAAATAAAGGCAGAAGACCCCTGCCATGTTGTTCATGATCACATTAGAGTAGTTTCTAACAAGCCTGCTGTGAGTCTCCTGTTCTTTAGTCCAACTTAATATTTAGCATTAACAGGGGTTCAGACTCTGTGTAAACTTAAGTGTTAACTTACAGAAGATTGATAAATTATGTGGTATCTATGCCCAGTGGAGATAAAAAAACAATAAATGCCCAGTAAGAAAAAAAAAAAAAAAGATAACCTCAGAGTTGAACATGTTATAGGCCTGCAAGGACATTAACACTTTGCAGGGAACTTATTTCTCATTTCATTATTATCGCTTTTGCGAACTATATAGACTTCTTTCTCTCAGAGTCCCCTTGACATCCTGCTGCTTCCCTCATTGATGAGCTAAACAAATCTTTGACATGTGGTCAATATATATTTGTATATGTTTTCAACTGTTTAAAATGTATACTTTGACATTATTAACAAAAACACTAATAACGCGTATTCAGCTGTGTCTTACTCTGGGTCAGATTTGTATGAAGCACTTTGCGTTACCTCATTTGATCTTCACAAAAACCCTGTGCAATTGGGTAAACAGAGGCCCAGAAAAGGTAAATAATTAAATAATTTTGGAAGGCCATCCACAACCAGATGAAAGATTAGAACTCTGGACTGTTTTAGTAAGAATCCTGCATTCTTGCCATTGTAGTGAATTTTCCAGCTAAAGTAAAGTAGCCATGCCTGTCATGGGCAGGATTCTAGCAAGGACAGGACATCCCAGCAAGAAACACTGAGGCTGGAGATTGGGTGCTAAGAAGCGGGGGTGGGGGTGGGGCAGTTGGCAGAGCAAGTAAAGCTGTTAGAGAAAGAGTATGTTGATCTTGGAATAAAGGGGGGAAGGGTATCATTATCTCCATTTAACAGATGAGAAGACTTAAATTGAGAGAGAACAGGTTACCTTTCCCAAGCAAGGAAGTGAAAGCCCATGACCAGACCCCAAGCCCAGGGCACTGTGTGAGCTCCCCCTACTTCTGAACAGATGGTCAGCAGGTCCAGCCTCATTTATTCCACTTCTTAGTTCCAAACTAAGGTTACAACTGCCATTATTTCCCCTTTGTCCTGCATCTATTTGGCTTTGAGATTTTTATCTTCCTGCTTTTGTCTTTGACATAATGATCAGGCAATATTTAATTTGGTCTCTGGTTCTCTTTTTTTTTTTTTTTTGGCACTGATCCCAGAGATCAACTCAAAGGAAAAACACACAGTCATAGGATACCAGCCGCCTGATTTCTATCAGAACTGTCTGACACTAGGGACCGTCATTCCTTTCCTAACCAGCCCAGCCCACCCCTCCGCCACCCCTCCCCGCAGCACAACATATGGACTCAACTTTTGTAGATCTGTTACCCACTTGTCTGCAATACCAGTTTTACACCATAGAATTAGGCACTGTTAATGATAAAGATTAAGCAGATGGGCTCCTCAAAACAGTAAACACAACCAAGAATTCCATCGAAATCAATGCTTGTCTGAACTTCTTTATACAAGTCACAACTTTTTCAGAAATAGGGAAAAATATAGAATTGATCTCAGCTTCTTCATTTTTATTCACCAGTAAGTACTTTCTAAAAAATTCAACATAATACTATATTTTAAAACATCAATTGATGGCAATGAATCAGAGAATGACCAAACCTATAAATTTAGTTACCCTGAGCTACTTCTTTCCAAGGCACCTCTCAAGTTCTCTTCAGGGGTCTGGCCATCTCACATTTCAGCTCACAGTTCCAATTCTGACTCTTTGTGTTTCTGTTATTTGTACATTTTCCCACAATCCCTGCCTATAACCTAGGGAAAGAACTCTTTCTGTTATGCCATTTCTCACTATAGGTAGTATTGATGATGCAGTCAGGAGTCTCCAGACGCGGAAAGAAAATTGAAAGAAAGCAGTAGAAGGGAGAGGAAAGCGGCACAAGAATGAAGAGACAAGCTAACATATGGAGCATCTACCATATTTTGTACCAGAGATATCTATTTGTTTGCTTCTTTGTTTGTTTTAATTTTAGAGAGAGAGCATCACAAGCCAGGGAGATAGGCAGAGGGGGAGAGAGAGAGAGAATCTCAAGCAGGCTCCATGCTCAGTGCAGAGCCAGGTGAGGGGCTCGATCCCATGAGCCTGGGTTCATGAGCTGAGACAAAAGCAAGAGTCGGACACTTGAAGCACTTGGGGACTCAGTCGATTAAGTGTCTGACTTCAGCTCAGGTCACGATCTCCCAGTTCATGAGTTTGAGCCCCCCATCAGACTCTGCGCTGAGGGTGCAAAGCCTGTTTGGCATTCTGTCTCTTTTCTGCTCTCCTACTGTTCCTTCCCCACTTGCACACATTCTCTCTCTGTCTCTAAAAATAAGTCAGTAAACTTACAAAAAAACCAAAAAACAAAAAACAGAATCAGATGCTCAACCAACTGAGCCATCCAGGTGCCCCTGGGCTAGAGACTTTTAGATAGCTTCACTAATTGTCCTAAGAATTGTAAGAAACTGTTGTCTCAATGGAAACACACAAACTGAGGTTCAGCGACAGCAAATAATTTACTCCATGTCACTCAGCTAGTAAGTGGTGGCACCAAGATTTAAATCCAAATTTGTCTTGAGGTCAAAGCTCATGTGGTTTTCATCATACCCTTTAATGTCTTTACATCTTTTTAGCTACTTCAAAGCAGTGCTGAGAACTGTTTCCTTGGTAGTTAATTCGCTTGACAAATTTAAAAGAAATTTAAATCAGTCTGATGAATTTTCATCGGGCAGCGATTATGAGCTGTTCTAGGCTCTGGATATAGACTCTATTAAGAGAACCCAATGTCCCTCCCCTCCTTAAAGTCCATAGTCTCATAGGAAAAGAAAAACTCTAAGTAAGAAATAACGAGCTGTAAAGGAAGAAAGCAGCTAAGAAGATCAAAACTAGGTCTAGAGATTTTAAGGAATGTTTGTTGAGAAAGTGATATTTAAACTAATATTTAAGAAGGAGTCATTAACTAAAAAAATATGAGATGTCATTTCAGACACGGGGAACAGCATGTGTAAAGGCTTGGAGGTAAAAGAGTGGTAGATTCAATCAACTCCAATTTATATATACTATAAAGATTGGTTGTGAAGGACCGCAAGGCATGTGTTCACTGAAGAATTTTAATTTGTGAATATATGTGCATGTGCCCGCCCACACGTGCAGAAGAATTAAAAACTGAATAGAAAGGTAATTCTTCTTCATATACATTTCTTTCCATTATTTTCCAAGAAGTAATACATCATTTAAAACAACAAATAAGATCTATGAAATAGTTTTTATCATCATGGTCATGATCAACTACATTACTGATGAGCTATGCCCTCATTCTCTGAATGAACAATTTTCTAACTTTAGAAATTTAAAAGTCAATAGTTGATTCTTAGGGGTTATGTGGATAAGATACCACCTATGAGATGAATTATGAGGAGCTTTCCAGAGCAGAATCCATGATTCTATTAAGAAACACCAGTGTCCTAGGAAGAATCTGGAAAATATTCACATACTAAATAAATTTTAAAATCAGGTTAATATATTTAAATACTATTCCAAAAAAAAAAAGGATAAATTCTTTCTGAGAGTGATCGCCCACTGAGAAGTAAAAACACAGAGAAGAAAACACAGAGACAAGTGTAGGAAACTAGGGCAAAATGACAGCAATGGGGGCGTTAAAATTTTGGAAATTTTGTATATTAGAATTAAAGAAAAACTTCCATTTCCAGTCCATGTGTAGTCACAAGAATAGGCTTTACCCCACCTCCCCACACATACTTGAAACAATTATTGACAAAATATAAATGTATATATTCTTCTTTTAAAATGTTTATTTATTTTGTTTTTTATTTTGTTTTTTTAAATAGTGTATTCTCAAGTTGGTTTCCATATAACACCCAGTGCTCATCCCCACAAGTGCCCTCCTCCATGCCCCCCCCCCCCACCACTCCCCCCCCATCAGTCCTCAGTTTGTTCTCTGCAAGCAATGGAGAGGCAGAGAGAGAAAGGGACAGAGAATCTGAATCAGGTTCTGCACTGACAGCAGAGAGCCGAATGTGGGGCTCAAACTCACAAACTGTGAGATCGTGACCTGAGCTGAAGATGGATGCTTACTAACTGAGCCACCCAGCTGCCCCTAAATGTATACATTCTTAAGAAGACATATAAGCATTTGACATTAGGCAACAGTGATCCTAAGACATAGTATATAAATGAGGAAAAACCTATAGCCGCCCAGGCTTACTTCCTGGAGAATGTTTCCAGATAGAGGAGCAGGTAAACCTAGGCAGAGTCCAGTGGTCCCCCTGAGATAAGTGATGAAGCTGAGAGTTTGAGGAAGACAAAACAGTTACAGTTCTCAGAGCACAGGAAAGTCAAGGAAGAGCTGCACAGGAAGGAGCCCCAGAGATATACAGAGCCCCTCCGGTACTCAGTAAAGTGCTTTCTGCATGTGCATGGTTCTAAAGCCGAAGAAAGAACCATTAAGAAGGATTAGAGGAAATTGCCTGGGAATCAGCCTGTTCTTACCAGCAAGGCTGGAAAAACTTATAATTCATGGGGTACTGGGCAAAGTACTCAGGAAGGTTTTTCCTCAGTAGTGGGGAATTAGCTTTTGACCAGTCTCTGCTCCTGACCCACCTAACAAATCATACAAGCAAGATTCCAAAAGATCAAATTCTTTACAAGTAACTACATCTCAAAGTAAAACTCAAGAATTATTGGATATAAAAGTAATGAGAACCCGACCAGACAATATTCATAATATCTGGCATCTAATCAAAGATCATCAGCCATATACAGCAGGAAAATATGACCCATGATTTGAAGAAAATGCAATCAACCAAAACCAATCTAAAATGATACAGATATTAGAATTATCAGAGAAAAACATTAAAGAAAATATTATAACTGTATTCCACATATTCAAAACTTAAGTAAATAAGTTAAAAAGACCTCAATTAAACTTTTTTTTAAATCAAGACTTTTTTTAGAGTAAGTCACTTATGGACTGATTGACATGGAGTAAGTTATTTGCTTTCACTGAGCCGATGTAAAATGTCTTCTATCTATAAAAATGTAGCAGTTTTATTTATAATGTCCCAAAACTAGAAACAATTCAATATCTATCCACAGGTGAATGAATAGACAAATTAAGGTATTTCCATACAATGGAATACTACTTCAAAATGAAAAGGAATAAACTATTCATAATTGGAAAATTATGGATGAATTTCAAAATGATTATGCTAAGCGAATGAAACCACACAAAAAAGGACAGACTACATGAAACTACTTATATAAAATTCTAGCAAATGTAAACTACTCTATAGTGACCAAAAGCAAACTGGTGTTTGGTGATAGGAGGTAGGTAGGAAAGGAGAGTAGAAGGAATAACCAAGGGTCACAGGAAACTTTGGGGGGTGATAGATGTCTTCATGGTCTTGATTGTGATGATGTTTTTATGGGTTTGACATGTCAAAACATGTCAGATAATACACGAGCATACTTAAAACATGAGCAATTTATGCTAAGTATGTCTCAATAAAGCTATTGTAAAGAAGGAAGATTAATCTCAACAAAGTGTGTTTACAAAGAACATAACTCAACATAAGAAAAACCATGTATGACAAACTCACAGCTAACATCATACTCTGTGGTAGAAAACAGAGCTTTTTCTTTAACATCAGGAACAAGACAAGTATGTTTACTGTTGCCTCTTATTCAGCAGTACTAGAAGTCTTACTCACAGCAATCAGACAAGTAAAAGATACCAAAGGCACGGAAATTGGTAAGGAACAAGTAAAACTGTCACTGTATGCAGTTTACGTAATACTATACATAGAAAACCCTAAAGACTCCACCAAAAAACTGTTAGAAGTAATAAATGAATTCAGTAAAGTTGGAGGATACAAAATTAATATACAAAAATCTGTTGTATTTCTTTAAAAGTTTAATGTTTATTTTTGAGAGAGACAGAGCATGAGTGGGGGAGGGGCCAAAAACAGGGAGACACAGAATCTGAAGCAGGCTCCAGGCTTCAAGCTATCAGCGCAGAGCCTGATGCAGGGTTTGAACCCATGAACCATGAGATCATGACCTGAGCTGAAGTTAGATGCTTAACTGACTGAGCCACCCAGGCATCCTTGTTGTATTTCTATACACTAATGACAAAGTGGCAGAAAGAGAAATTAAGAAAAACAATTCCATTTTAAACTGCACCAAAAAGAATGAAATACCTAGGAATAAACTTAACTAAGAAGGTGAAAGGCCTATACTCTAAAAATTATTAAACATTGATGGAAGACATTGAAGACGATGCAACCAAATGGAAAGTCATACCTGCTCATGGATTGGACACTTAAAATGTCCATACTACCCAAAGCACTCTACAGAATCAGTGCAATCCCTACCAAAATGCCAACAGCATTTTTCACAGAACTAGAACAAATAATCTTAAAATTTGTATGGAATCACAGAAGATCCTCAAGAGCCAAAGCAATCTTGAGAAAGAGAAACAAAGCTGGAGGTATCACAATCCCAGATTTCAAGATATACTGCAAAGCTGTAGTAATCAAAACAGTATGGTACTGCATAAAAATATACATATGTCAATGGAGCAGAATAGAGAGCCCAGAAAAAACTGACATATGTATGGTGAATTAATCAACAATAAAGGAAGCAAGAATGTACAGCAGAGAAACAATGGTCTCTACAATAAACGGTACTGGGAAAACTGAACAGCTAGCTACATGCAAATGAATGAAACTGGATCAGTTTCTTACATTATACACAAAAAATAAACACAAAATGGATGAATGATCTAAATGTGAGACCTGAAACTATTAAACTACTAGAAGAAAACATAGGCAGTAATCTCTTGGAAGCTGGCCTTAGCAATATTTTTCTAGATATGTCTCTTCAGGCAAAGGAAATAAAAGCAAAACTAAATTATCAGAACTATATCAAATAGAACCCTTTTGCATAGTAAAGGAAACTATCAACAAAATGAAAAGGCAACCTAATAAATGGAATAAGATATTTGCAAATGATATATCTGATAAGGGATTATTGACCAAAATATATAAAGAACTTCTACAACTCAACACCAAAACCCCCAAACAATTTGCTTAAAAAGTGGGCAGAGGACTCAAATAGACATTTTCTCAAATAAGACATGCAGGTGGCCAACAGATACATGAAAAGATGCTCAACATCACTCACCATCAGGAAAATGCAAATCAAAACCACAATGAGATAATACTTTGCACCTGTCAGAATGGCTAGAATCAAGAAGACAAGAAATAGCAAGTGTTGATGAGGACATTGAGAAAAAGGAAACTTTGTGCACTGTTGATGGGAATGTAAATTGGTGCAGCCACTGTGGAAAACAGTATGAAGGGTCCTCGAAAAGTTAAAAACAGAAATACCATATTATCCAGTAATTCCACTACTGGATATTTGCCCAAGGGAAATGAAAACACTAATTTGAAAAGATACATGCACCCCTAAGTTTTTTACAGCATTGTTTCTAACAGACAAGATATGGAAGCAACCTAAGTGACCATTGATAGATGAAATGGATAAAGAAGATGTGGAATATATATACAATGAATAGTATCAACCATAAACAGAATGAGCTCTTGCCATCTGTGACAACATTGATGGGCCTAGAGGGTAATACGCTAAGTGGAGTAAATCAGAAAAAGACAACTATCATATGATTTCACTGATAGGTGGGATCTAAAAAGCAAAACAAATGGGCAAACAGAAAGCAGAAACAGACCCATAAATACAGACAACAAACTGATGGCTTGCCAGAGGGGAAGGTAATGGGAGATGGGCAAAAGAGATCAAGGAAAGTGGAAGGTAGAAGCTCCAGTAATGGAAGAAATAAGTCACAGATATGAAAGGTACAGCATAGGGATTATAGCAAACAGTATTATAATAGCTTGTATGGTGACACTAATGGTCATACAAAATGTATAGAGTTGTCTACTCACTATGTTATACAGCTGAAACTAATGTAACATTGTGTGTGGATTCTGCTTCCATAAAGGAAAAAGGGCTTATATCAAAAGTAAGATTATAGGTATCATGTACATACACAAAATTAAACTAAATGTCTTCGGATTTTGCATCTTTAATCAGAGAAAATATGTGTGAAGTGAATGTATCTAATTTACAAAAAAAAAAAGCAGCCATTGACTTGGCTCCCTAATTTTTGGAAGGTTGAAGTTTTTTTAAAAAAATTTATTATCGTTTATTTTTGAGAGAAAGAGACAGAGCATGAGTAGGAGACTGGCAGAAAGAGAGGGAGACACAGAACTGGAAGCAGGCTCCAGGCTCTTAGCTGTCAGCACAGAACTGTATGCACAGCTCCAACTCCCAAGTGGTGAGATCATGACCTGAGCTGAAGTCAGATGCTTAACCGACTGAGCCACCCAAGCACCCCAAAGATTGAAGTTTTAATATATGTCATCTTAAATGGTTTTAAGCAGCATGCAATGTTTGGTATTTTTAAAATCACCATTGCTTTTAGATTTCCTAAAACTGATTCATATTGTCTTAATCATTCTTAAGATTTAGCAGTGGCCTCGATTTATTATTGTCCTTTAATGTTTGTTAATGATTAATTGCTGTGTAGACTCCTGCAAAAGATGTTTCAATGAGTTAATATTTTAAAATATTTAGTATTGTCACTGTTACAAGACAACGTCAAAGAAGACAATATTCTCATTTGAAAACAAAATAAGTGTATGGGCGCCTGGGTGGCTCAGTTTGTTAAGTGGCCAACTTCGGCTCAGGTCATGATCTCACAGTTCCTGGGTTCGAGTGGTGCGACGGGCTCTGTGCTGACAGCTCAGAGCCTGGAACCTGCTTTGGATTCTGTCTCCCTCTCTCTCTGCCCCTCCCCCACCCACACTCTGTGTCTAAAAAACTAAATAAACATTAAACATTTTTAAAAGAAGAAAACAAAATAAGTGTAGAAGTATGTGTTAAATACATCATAAGGTATTTATCTTTACTGAAAGCCAGAAAAATTTATAATAAATTGTGATTTTGACAAGCTTAAAATATTGAAACTTAAATGTGTTTTAATAAACATCCTCTTCACGTATTCAATATTTTTTCAAATACTTCCACTTTATAGGAAAGATTAACCATTAAAACTGAATGAAACTATGTATATACATTTAAACTTTCTCCCTTACACCTTGGGGTTCTGGGACTTGGCCAGGCATGTCCTGTGTCCCTCAGCTCATTGGACTGGATGGTCCTGTTATCCTGTCTAATCCCTTTTTGTTCACTTGGTCCCCGTCTGCGAATCTGTGCAGGGATTTCTCACACAAAACAACCCAAGGTCCATGACAGACATGACAACATGATTTCCACCCACCAAGTACCTTAAAGACCAGATCCTGTTGTAAAATAATCCCTGTTAGAATATTACCTGAGGAGATAGAGAAGAAACCACAAGGAAATGGTCCAGAAAATGAAGTTTCTGTAATGATCATGTATGGAAAACTTCCCCAAGGCCCTGCAACAGATGGCCTCCTCAGACCCTGGGGCAAAGACAGGGACCCTTCTCCTCCTGTGGACTGGGTCCCACATCCTCCCAAAACCAAAGCCATGGGGTGCCTCCTACATTAAGTCCTGAGGAACCCTAAGCTTTTTTCCTCACAGAAGATGAGCTGACAGCTGTGGAAGGAACAGGTCTGAGCAGCTGAAAGAAAGAAAGAAAGAAAGAAAGAAAGAAAGAAAGAAAGAAAGAAAGAAAGAAAGAAAGAAGGTTAAAATAAGACACTTAGAAGAATAGTTCAGTGGAATAGACTGGAGGGAGGTTCCTAATTGATTCATTCCTTGTAGTCTAGTTAGAATGTTTTCCCTGGGTGACTTGAACTTTTTTGCTTTCCTGAAACATACTATTTTTAACTTGAGAGGATTCATAGGTAACCTGGTTTAAAGTGGCAAATAATTCTAAATGGTTAATGCACATTGGTCATTCTTACCCAAGTAAGAACCACTTTAATATGATCAATTTTCCTGATTCTTGGGGAATATTAAATGCACAGTACAGGAAATACTACTATTCCTGAGTACTTATCATCACAGGAGCACTAATAATAAATTATACTTATAGAGAATTTAGCAGAGGCCAAACGCTGTGCTAAGCACTTCACGCAGAGTATCATATTTGATTCTGGAAACCCTCAAAGGCAGGCACATTTACTAACCCCATCTGAAAGGGGAAAGAAAGTAAAGCTTAGAAGAAATACCAAGTAACATACTCAAAGTCAAATGCCTGGTAAGTTACAGGGTGAGCACTTCAATCCATATTTCTGTTCATTCCTTCCACCACTCTGCCACCAACCCTGTGGTGATTCCAATCTCACTCAAAGTAAAATATATATGTATAGCAAAGCAAGTTTTAAGTACAGAATAAAAGCATTTAACTTGTATGCAAAATCATCAAAATTAAACAATTCATAGTTCATACATATGTATTTTATTCTTATTGGAATAGTGGAAACATTGCACAAAGCTGACTCAGCTGTTTTTATTTCACTTCTTGATACATCCACATTCTGCCAGTGCTCTCCTTTAGTTTACTGAATAAGGAGGAATGGAAAGGAGAAGGAACTATGGACTGCCTGATCTTCCCTGTTTCTTCTTTGTCATCATTTTCAGTGTAAGTGTTCGGCTAATACCAGGAAGTAACACAATTAAGAGAAGATATGATAGATTTCCTTGAGAGTTCATGTTTCTTAGAACACCACTGACTTCTCTCTGCCTTTGAAGTAACTTCTGGCTCAAATGGAAAGCTTGGTTCAAATAGAAAGCTTTTTAGTCAGCACCCCAGCTTACTCAGTCTTAGATGTGGCATACTTACCCTGTACTTGCTCTGAGTCTTGCTGAACTCCCATGTACTGTGAGCCCACCAGAATTTTGTGCTCATGGGGTACGGCAAATTCTGTCAGCAAATGGAAGAGCAAGCAGTGATGGACACACATACTGCATGTATCTCCTCTGCTCCCCTGTGTGGTCTATTGTCTCATCAAACTTTCATTTACAAAAGTCAAGTTCAAAGATAAGCTATTAAGAATTTCAAGACGTCAATATGGGAACTTCTACCCTGCTCCAAGTCACCATCAGTCTCTTCCTGGAAAACTGCAAGAGCCTCTAAATGGGTCTGTTTCCACTCTTCCCAGCCCCCAACCTTCATTCAAAACTTCACATAGCTCTTGGATTGGTTGGAAAATAAATAAATAAACATATCATGCCATTCCTTCCCTCAGTGTCCTCTGTACTCTGTTATGTTCTCCTTACCCAGGACTCACACTGGCTCTCTTCTGGTCCCCTGAAAGAATTCATTCCCATATTACAGCATCAAAAATTGCTATTGTTTCTGCCTTTAGCTTCATGTGACAGCCTCTTTTTCACCATTTAAGAATCAGCTCAAAACTATACCCTCAGTATTTGTTAAATAAATTATGAAACATCCACAAAAGTGAATATTATACAGAAGTTTCAAATGAATATTCACAACAAATGAATAAGTGTAAGAAGCAGTTTGTAAAACATTATATGTACTATATCCTATATATATAGTATCCTATGTTTTTATTTATTGTATCCTAAATATATACAATATCCTATTTTTTCAACAAATAGCAATCAAAAAGTACACAGATACACACAAAATCTGAAAGCAGGTGCAGTAAAACATTAATAGGAATTATTTTTTAGAAGTGATGTTTCACATGATTTTTCTTCTTTCCTTGTTTTATATTTTATGATTTTTCTACAACGAATGTGCATACTTCATGTAATTTTTGAAGGCATAAATGAATGAAAATTTAATACAATGAGAAGTAACCCTTTGAAGAGCCTTTCTTGAACCACGTCACTTAAACTGATTAATCCCCTTCCCATAACTCTTCTTTCCAGATGGAGTAATCATATATTGATTGAATAACAACAAAGTTGTTAATATTAATGAGCTTCTATTTTGTGTCGGGCATCTTGTTAGGTACTTTAAACTGATTTAATCCTCACAACTAATCTTTGAGTTAGGTACTATCATCATCATTGTTGTCATTATTATTTTCTTTTTACAGTGAAATATTCAAGATATTCAAGGCCTAGATTATTTAGACAATTGGCCCAAATTTACACAAGCAATAAATTGCAGAATGGGAATCAAACCTCTATCTGTCTCAAAACTCTATCCTCCAACTCCCAACTCTATCCAACGTCATCTTATTCCCATGACAATGTTCTTGATTTGGGTTAGCACATATTCTCTTAATCAATTGATGCCAAATGGAGCAGTTATAAAACTCTAACCCATGAAACTCTAACCCATCCAAATTTTGTTGTGGTCCAAGGAATACAATCAAGCAAAATTATTTCAGACCTTTGTTAGAATTTCTTCAATAGCATAAATAAGATTTAAGTCTGAAGCTATACTTCTTTAACATTTTTTAGTCCTTGCATCCACTACTCTTATCCTTCCAAATAAGATCCTTCAAGACTTAGGCTAAGTGCTCTTATTTCTTACCCTCTCCTTCCTTCCTCTTGATTTGACAAAGCCCAGAAGAATTCACTTGGCAACTTGGAAGATTGGGGAGAGAAAGTGATCAAAGTAATAATTCTTCTGAGTAGGCCGAAGAAGGTAAAGGACTGGGAACATTCATTCTATGCATTTTTGCCATCATAGAAGTTTACAATCACTATCTTGTGAGAGTTTTTGACTGTTTATATTACCTAAAAGCATCTTTTTACTCAGAAATGCTGGGTACCATGGAACATCCTTGAATACTATGTTTGGACTGTAAAAGGAAGATAGGTACATAAAAGCAGGATATAGAATTGCCTTCACAGAGGAAGTACAATTGGAGTTAGATCTTGGCTGTTAAGTGGCATTTAGAAGGATGCCCGAGTGAAATGAGGGCTTCTAAAAGAAGAACAAAGGTACCAATATAGAAACAGAAGATGGGCACAAACAGTGCTAGGTAACCTGCTTTGTGAGAGTTTCTACGAAAAGAAAAGACAGGACATGGGCACAGAGCTGAGGGGCCCATTAAGCATTATCTGGGAAAATGATGAATGTATCTTTCATGTTTAACTTTCTTCTAAATTCATTCTCATTTTATTTAAAAAAATTTTTTAATACGTTATTTATTTCTGAGAGAGAGAGAGAGAGAGACAGCATGATCAGGGTAGAGTCAGAGAGAGAGGAAGATACAGAATCTGAAACAGGCTCCAGGCTCTGAGCTAGCTGTCAGCACAGAGCTCTATGCGAGGCTTGAATCCACTAACCGTGAGATCATGACCTGAGCCCAAGTCGGACGCTTAACTGACTGAGCCACCCAGGCGCCCCGTAATTTGTTCTCATTTTAGAAAACTGAAACTGGCTCTAAGCCCATTGATTTTCACTTAGAAAAATAATAATTGGGGATACTTACCCAGACTTCTAGTCACAGCTAAACAGCCAAATGGACAGTGGATAGAGAAAATATTTTAAAAATGGCTCTCAAAGCTACTTTGGGAACTAATGAGTTTCCTTAAAACAAATGAACAGTCCATGTGGCTTTATTTAACAGTAATTTTTTTACCATGGCTTTTTCCTTTCCTCTTTCACAGTGATTTTCAAGTTGACACTAACATAGTGGATAAATCCTTCCTTGGGTTTGATCAAAAGAACTACAGTCAACGGAAATACTCCTGTCTGCCTGCTGTTGAACAGATCTCTTTCAAAATGTTGTTTTTAATCTCCCTAATGCTCATAGGTTACCTCTAAGTAAGGTTACCTCTAAGTCTTCCTTGGTTAATATATTTATAATTATTTTTCCAACAAATCCAAAACTGTTTCCACAAACTGTAAGTACAATGGCCTCGATGTCATTACTTCCTTTCTTTTTCTTTGACTTTCCACTTCCTTAACCAGTAATTCTCCCAACCCATTTCATACTTGAGGCTCAGTACTTTTGTTATTCCTTAGAGTCTTTATCTTTTTATTGTTTAGGGCTCTGTTATCTTTTTTTTTTCTGTTATCTTTCTTGATTGACATAGCTTACTCACTGGTTCCCAAGATTTCCTCATTCCCTTCTTCAGAAAGGTCAGCCCACATTTGCATTTTTGTCATTGATGGATGGCTTCTTCTCCTATCAGCTTGCATTAAGCCTTTTGCTTTTAGCTATAGGCCAGAAAGTAGTCCTTGGAGGAGAAATAGCAAAGAAGGATCATCTTAGAGTTTTGGAGGAGAGGATGAGAATGGGCATTCGTAGCCACCAGTGCTGCAAGGAAAAGATCATGAATGTAGTCTTTCTGGGATGAGCTGACCTTACTACCAGGTGCAGCACTAATCAAACCTTAGCAGAGGCCTGGTTTAGGATTTCTGGGACTATTTTAATTCAGAAGGAGACAACTCTATGAAAGTAGACAGTAGGTGACCCAAGATGCAGCAGAATGTGAACAAGTTGCTTAGGTCTGAATAAATCAATGAGAAAATCCTATGTGTAGTTATCTGTTTTAAAATGTTGGTATATCTTCTCTAAGGGACACCTTGGGCTGCTCAGTTGGTTGAGACTTGACTCCTGACTTTGGCTCTGGTCATGATCTCACAGTTCATGGTATTGAGTCCCCCATTGGGTTCTGTGCTGACAGCACGAAGCCTGCTTGGAATTCACTGTCTCCCTCTATCTCTGCCCCTCCCTCTTAATCTCTCTTTCTCTCGCTCTCAAAATTAATAAATAAACTTTAAAAATGCTGTTGGTAGTATTTTTAATGTTCTGTTTTGTGATGAACTTACAAGATTTCCCTTTTCCTTTCCTCCTGTTCTGTCATGAATGCTCAGTTTAATAGGCTATCCTTGCACAAACTAAAAGGAAACACTTTTTGAATGTACTTTATTTCCAATTACCCTTCAAAATTAAGCAGAAGTATTCTCTGGGAAATTCCAATATAGGTTGTAAAATAATGAGTCATCAAGGGAACTGAAGGATGATGATGTGTCTGATTACTAGAATCCAAAAGAATGCTTTTGTGCTTAGTTAAGCCTATAAAGATCACAAGTGACTTTTGCCAAGAAAAGAATAAGACCCTACTAAGTTCAGATTTTACCATTTCTAATTATAATTCATATATACATAAGTAAACTATACTTACAGATGTTATCTCTGGCATAATCTATGATGATTCTACAGAAAATACATAAGATAGTGATTGTCTTAGATGGGCACAGTGATTATTAGGATAGCGAACAGCTATTATTACAATTACTGGAACTGAGACTCTTCACCTTTAATGGCATTGTAATTATTTATGCACAATTTTTAAGAATCCATCCTTATACCAGGATATAGTTGGACAGATCTATCATGCAATCTACCATGCAACCAAAGCCATGCTGGTGTTGTCATGTTGGAGAATAAATTCCACTTAATCATGCATGAAAGGGCCTACCATTAAGGAGCAAGAATTGTACTTCCAACGTGGAATCAATATATATGAAGCCCTCTTAGGACATCTAAGGCTTGCAGATGGTGGTAAAGAGCTTTTCCTGGTAGACCAGGAGTCTCATTGAACTGGGGAAAGCCTGCTGTAGGAGGAACTCATTTGCAATGATAGGTACTGCAGGTAAAACATGATGAAGATTAATTTCCTAGTTTCAGTTTCTTAGTCTCTGAATGGCTAATAAAAGTGGTAGAAAAAAATCTCTGAAATAATAATGGATACTGAAACTCTAACTCTAGGTTCTAGATAACTTCCAGACAAAAATTAATGAGGTGAGCTTCTCTAGTTTTGCTGACAATTCAGCAAAAAGGCTATGATACAACACTTCTCGCTTCACTTTATGTAAGTGAATCAGGCCAAACAGAACAAAATTTACACAGTGTGAAGGCATAGTTTCTGAGATATGTAACACATGTACATGTAATGACTCCCACTGAATTGGCATAATATTATAAATTATTATACCATTAAGGTATGAGTCATGTCTCTACATGTATGCTATATATTAAGCCTATGTCTAATCTCAATTACCTTAAAAAACTATAGAAGGCAGTTAACTAAGCAACGACTACAATTAATCTTACCACAAAAATATATGAGATCAGCTTTTTTGTACATGTGAGGACATGTGTGCGCATGCATTATCTAGAATAATTTTCAGACTATTCCTGATGGCAGAGGCAATGTTGAGGAAAATAGATCCAGAACTTGAAAATAAGACAAAAAGATGATTGTGTGATCTTTTAATGTCATATGAAGGCCCATCTAAGACTCATGTGAGCCTCCTGAGAAATGTCACTTTGACTAACAGTTGACTAGGGTCCAGATGTTATTCACCTAAGTTTAGTAACCTTATCTCACTATTCTTAATTCCACTGACTATGTAGGGCTCAGTTTCTCATACCCTCATTGAACTAGCTTTGTCATTCTGATGATCCCTCCATTAATTATGCAATTAAAACTTTGACACATGCCAAGGTTTCTCTTTTTGTTGTTGTTTTATTACAGTAAGAGAGTTCAACATGAAATCTATCCTCTTAACAAAATTTTAAATGTACAGTACAGTATTGTTAACTATAAATATACTATTTCACAACATATCTCTAGAATTTGTTCATCTTGGGTAACTGAAACTATATGCCAGTTGAATAGCCACTCCACATCGTCCCCTCCACTCAGTCCCTGGCAACCACCATTCTACACTCTGCTTCTTTAAGTCTGACTATTTTAGAGATCACATCACATACGTGGAATTATGCAGTACTCATACTTCTGTGATTGGTATATTTCATTTAGTATAACTTTCTCCAGGTTCATTCATGTTGTAACATATGGCAGGATTTCCTTCTCTTTTAAGGCTGACTAATATTCCAGTGTATGTATGTACGACATTTTTTAATCCACTGTTAGATGTTTAGGTTGTTTCCACATATTGGCTATTGTGAATCATGCTGCAGTGAACATGAGATGGCAAATATTTCTTCAATATCCTGATTTCAATTATTTTGGATAAACGCCCAGAAGACAGAGTGTGAGTGGGGGAAGGGAAGAGGGAGAGAGAATCCCAAGAAGGCTCCACCCCCAGTGCAGAGCCCGATGCAGGGCTAATTCTCATCACCATGAGACCATGGCCTAAGCCAAAATCAAAAGTCATACACTTAACCCACTGAGCCACTCAGGCCCCCCTAGTTTTAATTTCTCAAGGAACCTCCATACTATTTTCCACAGTGGCTTCACCATTTTACCTTTCCAACAACAGTGCACAAGGGTTCTGGTTTCTCCACCTCCTCACCAGCCTTAATGTTTTTTTATCTAGATAAAAAATCATTTCATACTTTCAGGTCTTAAGATTAGGTGTTCAATCCATTTTGAGTCAATTTTTGCATATGGAATAACATGAGGGTCCAATTTCATTCTTTTGCATATGGATATATAGTTTTCTCAACAGTATTTATTGAAGAGACTGTCCTTCCTCTACTATGTATTCATAGTACCCTGTTGAATTTCAGTTAATCATATGTGCATGGGTTTATTTTTGGGTTCTTTATTTCATTCTACTGATCTATATGTCTATCTTTATACTAGTACCATATTGTTTTAATTATTGTTGTTATGTAATATATTTTGAACTCGGGAAGTGTGATACCTCTAGCTTTGTTCTTTTTCAAGATTGTTTTGGCTATTCAGGGTCTCTTGTGGTTCCATATAAATTGTAAGGTTTTTTTTCTACTTCTGTAAAACATGTCCTTGGAATTTTGTTTTTTTTGTTTTTTTCTATACTAAATTTTTATTTTTAAAAAATTTTTTTTTACAAATAGTTTATTGTCAAATTAATTTCCACATAACACCCAGTGCTCATCNGGCATCTAACCGGATTTCCCAGCTACAGTTAAATAGCCGTGTGTTCAACAGCAGTGCTGGTTGAAGAGCATAGAGAAAGAGAGAGAAGACAGGGCGTGGCTGAGGCAAAATTGGAAATAGAATGAACAGGCAGAAGGGACACGAAGCTTTTTTCAAAGAGGTAAAGGGTAGACTATGGTTGGATAGGTGAGCGAAGGATGCTGGAATTATCCAGAGAAACTATATAGTCTAAAGCTGGTGACCAGAAGTAATCAGGTCAGTGCTCTGCGGAAAAAAAGAAAAAAAGAAAAAAAACAAAAAAC
This sequence comes from Crocuta crocuta, assembly GCF_008692635.1. Lineage (NCBI taxonomy): Eukaryota > Metazoa > Chordata > Mammalia > Carnivora > Hyaenidae > Crocuta > Crocuta crocuta. Next base: position 23,914 of record NW_027532593.1, read on the forward strand.
AAAACAAACAAACAAAAAAAAACAAACAAAAAACAAAAAAAAGGGGGGGGAAAGGGAGAAGGGCAGCTCTCAAGCAGGAATGGGCGTGGTGTGATCCAATGAGTCAGGCGGGACCTCTGCCTGGAGGTTGTAGGGAGGAGAGTGGTGGCGCTCCACCTCGCTTTTATAGGCGTGTAAACTTCCTGGGCCAGTGGCTCAGTCAGTTTGTTGCGCTTTTCAACCCAGGCCAGTCCCAGCCTCCAAATCCTAGGCCAAGCACCCCGCTGAAATTGCCTCAGGCGATCCCCTGGCTTCCCCCTCAGGGTGATTGCAATCTTCCAGGCTAGCTCTGGGGGTGGAGCCAGAAGCCTCTGCTCCTTTCTCCTCCGGGTGGGGCTGGGGGGCCTGGGCGGGGCGGGGGGCTTTGTCTGCCAGCGCGCTGAGCCCGCTGGAGTGAGGAAATCAAGTTCCCTCTGTGTCTCAATCACCCAAAACACGAACTCGAGGTCACATCTGCCAGTTTTTAGTGCTTTGCCTTCCCTCTAGAGTTCCAGCCAGCTAGAAGCACGGCCTCCGGGGCCTGCGCGCCTCCTCAGGGGTCCAAGCCCGCCTCGAGGGTAATGGCTGCAGGCGCGCAGCCTCTCCCAGCCAGCCAGGAGCCCGCACAAGGAAGCAAATCAGAGCGCAGCCCCTCCTGGGCGACTTGGAGCGTGGAGGGGCCTGACGCGCAGGTATTTTGTGCGCAAAGATTTTCTACACCCCGAGCGGCGGTTTTTCTGTTTCGGACTCTCTTTTTCCCCTCTCACTCCCCACAGAGGGGGGTGGCCCGTCTCTCCAGTCTCCAATTCAGGCCCGACATTTTTACTTCCCCAGTTCGCACTCACGTTAGAAGGCTTTCTCAGTGGAGTCTGCGTCCTTTCTCTCCCAATCTCTTGGGTGTGGTACGGTTTCTGATGGCTTCAGATCTTTTCCGTGTGGTGCCTGGGCGCGAGTGCAGGTACGGAGCTCCCTACTTCTCCGCCATCTTGCCTATACTCGTCCTTGGAATTTTGATAGGAATTGCATTGAATCTGTCAATTGTTTTGGTAGTTCGAGCATTTTAATAGCATTAAGTCATAAAAGCATAAGCACAACATATTTTCTCATTTCTGTATTTTAAAATGTCATTAATCAATGTTTTAGTTTTCAGTGTACAAGTCTTTCGTCTCGGTTAAATTTTTTTCTAAATATTTTCTTGCTATTAGAAATGGGACTGTTTATTAATTTCCTTTTCAGAACTCCCATAAGACTACCAGCACATTCCTCAGCAGAAACCTTGCAGGTCAGAAGGGAGTTGTATAATATATTTAAAGTGCTGGCAGAAAAACAAAAACAAAAAAACAAAACCCCTGCACCAATAGTAGTATACCCAGCAAAACTCTCCTTCAAATATAAAAGAGAGATAAAGACTTTCCCAGACAAACAAAAGCTGAGGAAGTTCATCACCACTAGGACTGCCTCAGAAGAAATGCTAAACGGAGTTCTCCAACTTGAGATAAAAGGATGCTGAACAGAAACATGAAGCATATGAAAGCATTAAACTCACTGGTAAAGGTAAATACATATACAATTACAGAATACTGTTAATACTGTAATGGTGGTAAGCAAATCATTAGTATAAAAGCTAATAGAAAATTATTTTAAATAACTGTAAGTATTAAAATATGCTAAATAGATACACAATATGAAAAGATGTCAATTGTGACATTAATAACACAGAGAGGAGAAGTAAAAGCAGAGCATTATTATATGCAGTCGAAGTTATCAGCTTAAAATAGACTGTTACATGATGTTTTACGTAAATTCCATGGTAACCACAAAGCAAATATCTGTTTTTAAGAGAATTTGTATTTAATAATTTAAAAATTATGATTTGCCACCTTTGAATTCATATAGCATGTGCTATCTACACTTATAACTTGGTATTTAGAATGTAGCACATGTCATTACCAGTTTGCTTGCTTATTTGTTCCTGATGGCTCACCTGTCATTTATACCCTAAGCTTCTTAAAAGCAGGACCATGTCTTATATGTCCCCATACACCTCAGCTTCATGTGAAATCCCTTAAGTCTTGTAGCCATTTGCTTTAGTTACACCCTACAGATCAAGAAGAACAAAGTTTTGCTCAAAGCAAAGATTAAGAGAATGCAGTTAATTATAGAAATACATATGTCTTGGACCTAGAAAACGGCTGACATCTCACTACCAAGCCTTTTCATATCTTTTCTCAATAGTTTTAAATATTCTTTCACTATATCTGTTTTCTCGCCAGAATTACCCCTACTTGTCCATAGGTCACACTTAAGATTTTAAACTGTCAGCTTCCATTTTTGTTTTGTTTTGTTTTTGAGAGCGAGCGAGCGAGAGAGCACATTCGTGATCATGCAGGGGAGGGGTAGAGGAAGAGAGAGAGGGTTTTAAGCAGTCTCCATGCTCAGTGAGGAGGCCAACTCAGGACTTGATCCCAAGGCCCTGGGATCTTGACCTGAGCTGAAATTAAGAGTCAGACATTTAACTGACTGAGCCACCCAGGCACCCTTAGGAAATCTTTCTTGAACTGCCCAGATTAACTTAGTGCTGCCACTGTACCCTGTTGATTCTCTGTCAAAGCACTTAGGACATCTTTTTAAAAAATAATTGTCTCTTCAGTTGTTGGCTCCATGAAGTCAGAACTGTGTCTGTGTTGCTATTAGATTCCAATGCCCAACATAGTGTAATAGGTACCCAGCTAAGTTTTGCTGGGTAAGTGGTATCTCCTGGTTTCTTTTCCCTCTGCAACATACACTATTTTCCTCCTGCTACCAACTAACCTAACCTTTTCATCCTTTCCCTATAGTTTTTTACTGAAGTCACTATGTGCTGCCTTATAAAATCGACCTTGCCAGTATCCCGATTCTTCCTCTGCTGCCTACAACCCCCACAGTCTCCTTTCACTCTGACCCTTCCTCATGACTCTTCTTTACCTATAATCTCATTTTTGGATCCTTACTCTAACAATTTCCCAAGGAATATTCTAGATAAGAGTCTGGTTTGTCTATCTCCTTTTCTCATCAGGCTAGATTATGGAATTTTTACATGTAGCTAACAGCAGGGGCAAGGTGACAGAGCATCAAATATGACTGCCTATGCCCCCCCCGCCTTTTGGCAGGAGGCATATTTTCTTTGAAAGTGTTATGAGTCTAACAATCATCATAACTGATTCCGAGACCTAACTATATTATATGTTTTGCTAGTTGGTTTCTAAAAATGCATTGTCTGAAATATTAAGAAATCAGATATTTTATCCTCACAGCATACACTCTGCCTTGCACTGCCTTCCTTTAGCACCTTAGAAAACTGGCACAGAGAATTTGACTGACTAACTAATGATGGCCCAGTTAGTCAGGAACCAGTTTACTATGATGGGGCAGGGGTCTTAATCCTGGGCTCTTGCCATCTGGGACCTCTTCCATGTTCACAGTCAGGTTCTTTTTCACTTCTCTGTTCCCAGAATACCTATCCAAGTGAGCCCCAGAAGAGTTTCACTACCATACACTTCAAGGGAGGATAAGGAACAAATGGAGAAGAATGGAGATTACTGATTGAGAGTCTTAAATATTTGGCTTCAGATGTCTGTGGTTAGCCTCAAGTAATACAATCCAATTCTTCCTACTCCCTTTGCTCTCAATAATGAATAACCAAGACTATTAAAATTGAACAGAAATTTCTTTGCATTTATTTTTCTTTTGACCATGAAAAGTCTCATTGGGGTGTTGCCATGGAGACCATGATGTCATAAGCAACACAATGTACTGCACTGAAACCCCAGAGAATCAAACACAGGGCTTGATGGAAGCAATTTCTGTGCTGGTTTATTGCACTTAACAAGAAAATGGAAACTTGAGAGAGAAAAACATTTCTAAACACTGCACACCGCTGGGGGTCAGTTGATGTGGTCACTGAAAACTCCACAGAAGAAAGTGCGTCTACACTCCAGACACACTAAGAGGTCAGAGTGAGGGGGTGAACAGAGTGTGTGAGTAAGCTGGCTACACTTCGGACAGACTGTGCCCAAGCTGAGAATGGTCCAGTTTCAGCTTGCATATCAAGATCTCTAGACTGAACTTTTCAATAACATTGAAAATTCACTGTGGGATTTAATAGAAATAAGGAACTCTTAGACTAAGTAAATCAAAATAGCGGTGCTTAGCAGAGTTTTATATGCATGGGACCGCATGAGCTATGGTGTTCTTCAATGTCAAATGTTGGACACTGTTCCATGCACTTTCCAACTCCAATTCCCTTCCTTTAACTCAGGCCTCTCCACCCAAGCTATTTTCTGGCTCACCATCAGAGGTGTTTTTGTTTGTTTGGTTGATTTGGGTTTTTGTTTTTCTTCTCCAGTCATCATACAAACCACAACTTTCCACAGAAGAAAAAAACAAACCAAACCCAACAAAAAACATAACCCTAAAGGAAAAAGAAGGATAAAGAAATGAAAGGGACCTGAGGACAGACCATGGTAAGTGATAGAATTGAAGAGCTGCAGACTTGGTTACTAAAATAGTGTTGAAAAAGATAGATGTATATGATGAGTAGGTATGTACCTGTCAAGGAATCAGCATGTTCCTGATATATTCTGAGATTATCTCAGATATATGGAGAGGTGCTAACTTTCAACTTAAGAGTTTCAACATCTTTTGAGTTCCTGAAATTCTACATGGAAGGGATTTTAAAACACACGAGGTGATATCAAAGCAGGTTTGTTATATAAAGAACTCCTTTTTTCAAGACATATTCATTTCTTATCTGTATTTTTTTGGGGGGGAGGTTAAATTCATATAGCATGAAATTTATCATTTTTAGAATTTATTTCTGAGAGAGAGAGACAGCGTGAGCAGGGGAGGGTCACAGAGAGGAGATGCAGAATCTGAAACCATCTCCAGCCTCTGAGCTAGCTGTCAGCACAGAGCCCAATGTGGGGTTCAAATCCACCAACTATGTGATCATGACCTGAGCCAAAGTCGGACGCTTAACTGACTGAGCCACCCAGATGCCCCAAGATTTATCATTTTTAGGTGAACAATTCACTAACATTTAGCACATTCACAGTTTTGTATAAACACCACTCCCCCACTTATTTCCAAAACATTTTTATTACCACAAAATAAAGCCTTGTATCTATTAAGCTGTTACTCCCCAATCCTCCCTCCCTCCAGCCCCTGGCAACTATCAATCTATTTTCTGTTTCTATGTATTTACCTTTTCTGGATATGTCACATAAATGAAAGCATACAGTATGTAACCTTTTCTGTCTGGCATCTTTTACTTAGCATAATATTTTTGAGGTTCTTCTTCGTTGTAGCATAACATCAGCACCTCATTCTTTTTGTGGCTGAATAATAGTTCATTGTAGGTACAAACCACAATTTGTCCAGCCACTCATTTGGTTTGTTTCTACTTTTTAGCTATTATGAATAGCGGTGCTATGAACGTTCATGTACAAGTATTTGAGTATCTGTTTTTTTGTTCTATGGGCATATACCTAGAAGTGGACCATCCAAATGGGTATAGAATAGTAATTCGTTGTAGTTTTGATTTGCATATCCTTAATGAGTAATGATGTTGATCATCTTTTCATGGGTGTGTTAGTCATTTGTATGTCTTTTTTGGAGAAATGTCTATTCATATTCTCTTATCTTATTGAAGTTCTACCTTACCTGCTTGGCTTTTCTTAAATCTCTATTAAGCATCTAGAGTAAGATATTTCCTTGTCATCTCCTCTTCCCACATCCTTTTAGCTTTTTTCTTTAATAACTTGGTAACTGGTCTCTAACCATGCAAAGAGTAGAAAACAATCAGCAAAATAGTTCTTGGGTGTGCCCTTAGCAAGGAAAGAAATGATTCTACTACTGTCTCCTGTTTGGGTTCCTGTGCAAGCCATTCAGCCATGTTCAAATCCCTGCTATCTGGGCATCTTTCTTATTAGATGAGGTCACATAAACTCAGTTTCAGTTTCTACACCATTGAATACTGGTGCTAGTTTTAATAGAAAAATTCTCCAATTGGACAATGAGGTAATGGAGGTCAGAGAATCAATAGTTATTTACCTAAAATTATGTAACTGTTACAAGCAGGCTAGGACTAGAATCCAGGCCTCCTAATTCCTTTATCTGTGTTTATTTTACTGCACATCTCTGCCTCCATCCTGCATGAGGAAGGGCAGGAAAAGTCTTCACTGAGGAGTGCTGGTAAAAAGTGAGAAAAACTCTAAACAAGAAATATCTTTCATGTCATTATTTTTCACGAGTTACTGGCAGGGGGCAAGAGGTGACAGTGAGGATTAAACAGAATTTTTGCAGTTTTGTGGGTTTTCCCTTGGAATGCCTTGATGAATTCCAGCTGTTTCATCATCTGAGCATGTTGAGCTTTTTTTTTTTTCTTTTCTGCTCACTGTTTATTGCATGCATACAACATAGAAGGGAATGTTGTATTCGCTTGCCCCACTGCCTTCACTGGAGTTAAACTAATAATTTCTCATTGCAAATATGGTGCATGTGGGTGGTACTTTCTGCCAGCAGAAACTTGTAGCAGTAAAACACAGGACAGGCCATAGGGAAGCATTCAGAAATATGGTTTCCCTTCTTCTCTTTTCTGCACTGCAGAAGGCAAGATGGCTACCCTGTGAGGGGGCGTGGCCTATGCAATTGCTGCCTGGGAGGCCCTTGTCCCGTCAGCATCCACTATGAGTAAGGCCTAAGAAGAGCACAGGCTTAGGAGTGAAATAAGTGAGGTCAGTGTTTGAATCTCAACTGTGCTAGTGACTAGGCATTTGACGCGGGACAAGTAACTCAAACTCCATGAGCTTCACTTTTCTGACCTATAAAAAGGGAATGGCAATATGTATCCTCTCTTATAAAAATAAGATTAGATATCGTTAAGTAAAATATTAACCATCTACTGTACTGTGTCTAGAACAGTATATCCACCATAAGTGGTAATTTGGCTTCCACTTCCTTTCATTTTAGCCCTTGACTGCCTGACCAGCCTGAGTAGAGAGCATACCTGAGCTCTAAGTAAGTGACTCACAAGGTATGGCCGGCATCGTTTGAACCACAGGAGAGCAGCCTCTCCCTAGGATGGCCTGAGTCCAGAAACAGCTACTTCCTAGGTCTCAGCTGCCATCACCCATCAGGAAAATTGACTAAACCAACCCTTCCCTTGCCCAGACTCACTTTATTCAGAGTCCCATTGGACTTGTGAACTGTTTTTCACTCCACTGGTGATGGAAAACGTTTACCTTTGTCAGATAAGTGAAAACCTACCTACCAATAATAAGGTCGGGAGAGTTTCCCCAATTGCATTCCATGGTTTAGTATTTAACTCTAGATTTTATATTACTCTGTATCTTAACTTCAGGATTCCCATCTCATCACCTTCAATTAGACTGTAAACCCGCTAGAAGGAAGAGATGTCTTACATTACAATATTTTCACTTTGTGCCTAGCACAGTGTATTCAGGAATTGATCTTTTAATTCACTGAGAGCCAATTTAGCTCAAACTAAAACCCAAACTAAAGAATTCATTGGATAGGAGCAAAAGCTTGAAGTTGAAGCTGCACAGATAGGTTTGGTCCAAATAGGTAAGTCTGGATAGGTTTTTAACTATAGGTGATGGAATACCTTTAAGGAGTTAAATGAGAAGAAACAGTACTTACTGAAATCTTGGCAACCCACAAGTTTCCCCACAGAACTTCAGAGCTACCTGTCTATGTCCTTGATTTGCCATAAGCTCATTAGTTAGACTGGTTATCATTTTAGGCATAAGCACCTTAGCCTTAAGCTGTTGGAAACCAAGAACCATATCCTTTTGATCTTTGCACCCTGCATGTCTAGTGTAGTACTGGCTACATTCTAATTGCTCAATGAATGTGGTAGTTTATGGTGATTGGTATATTCTATTCTTGAGGTTGAGGTGACATTGAGATGTCCACCAGAGCTTGAAAATAAGCCTTCTCTCTGAAGGTTACAGCAATACATTGACTCTTAATGGATATGATGTTATCTCTAAAAAACACTTTGTAAAACATTATGTTCTGTAGGCAAAAGATCAGCGACAGGAAAGTGAATGACTGCATTCATAGAAAAAAAAGAAAAACCCTAAAGTCTAATCAATGTTATTATTTTTATTGGTTTTAAAGAGAGAATGTATAGACACAAGATGGTGCATGGGGAGCCTAGAAAGAGGAAGGCCAGAGTGAGATCTTGTTAGTGTTAGTCCCACATTGTTCTGAGTGGAGAAACTGAAGGGCCACTGGAATATTCTTTGACATGGTGGTGTCACCATTCTTTGAGCTGCCCCAGGGCCTGGACTACAGCATCTCAGTTTTTCCCACTTAGCTGTCAGTTCCATGCAGGAAGAGGCTGTCTAGTTTATCATGGTGTCCTCAGTATCTATCATGATGCCTGGCACCTGACATGTACTCAAATATTTATTGAATTAATGAATATTTCTTATTTTTTAAATATTAAAACTTTACTCTCCTTTAGGGTAATTTGAAATTAAAACTAAATTATATACATAACTAGAATCGAATCTAAATAATTACAAATTGAATATGTTCTTTCAATATTATGCATCCTGCCTCCTCCTGGAAAGCCTTACTTGCTGTCCCAGGAGGGCAGCCCTCTCCCTCCCCTTTCCAAATGCCACTACAGGTCCTTTGGTTTGGGAACCGCCAGTTTGTGTCTGCCTGCTTTCCTCTGAACCTTTATTCATTAAGGGATCTCTGGATCATTACAGTATTTTGTCGTTTCTAAGAGGTGATGTATATGTTTCCATGCTTTTATGTTTATGACATTTGGAAGTGCCCTCTTATGTGAATATTTAATGTGGTGCTGGTTTTTCAAAATATGGCCATTTTCCTCAAGGTAATTAAGCCATGGCTTAATCTAATTGTCAGTAACATTAAAAAATTACAGCAATATAATAACACAGTTACTTTTGTACTACCAGGAACAGGGGGCATAGATGATAGTTCTATAAAATTCAGAAATTGGAAAGAAATTGTTACTTTGTAAATGGATAGTTCAAATTCCGATTTACATATCCACCTCTGAGAGTTCTATTATCTTTAATGTTTATTTATTTTTGAGAGAGAGAGATAGAGTGTGAGTAGGGGAGGGGCAGAGATAGAGGAAGACACAGAATCCAAGCTGGCTCCAGGCTCTGAGCTGCCAGCACGGAGCCTGAGGTGGGGCTTGAACTCATGAACCCTGAGATCATGACCTGAGCCGAAGTTGTACGCTCAATTGACTGAGCCACCCAGGTGCCCTTGAGAGTTCTGTTATCTTGATTAGACCCCTGGGAGCTGGTCCAATCTGAGGCACTGAGCAAACTGAGTTCCTAGTGACACAGTCTGTACCCCCCCCCCCCCCCCCCACTGACCTTCTCTGGGCACTCAGGCTTCTTCCTCTCTTTTAGCTGCCTTCTGTAACCAAAGCATGGTAATTTGATTTGGGCCTAAAACTCTTCTATCATAAGTAGGCAAAATAATAGATATTCCCAGGGCCATCATTCTGGAGTATAAGGGGAGACTAAAATCAACAATATCATACTTTTTTCCTCAAAATCTTTTCAATGAATATCCAAACCACGCCCTCCTACTCAAAATAAACCATCTCCAAATATGCCGCCATCTGCCACCTGCTTCATCTACATTTCTGCCTGGTTCCTGACGCCAGCTCACCAACGTTATACCCCCAACTGCTCCTATGTTATCTAGGTGCCAATACTGTCCCATGGAGAATGCACATGCCACCTTCACTAGGAAATGTTTCCTCAGGATCCAGAGACCACAGAGCAATACATAGTAATTTGCTTCCTTTTAGGTTCATACGGGGACTCTCAGTGTCACAGTTTTTATTTCACTCACTCCTAATTCTTGAATCCCCCTTCTAAAAACTGTCAAACTCAGCTGAAAAGTACAGTCCTAGGATTCTGTCTCCTCATCCCCTGAAGCTCCCTGCCTTGGTTAGGATGCAGGCTGAGCTGCTGTCACCAAGAAACAATGGTGGCTTAAATAGGATACACGTTTATTCCTGTCATTGCATAATGAAGTAGGCAGTTCTGTCACCTTGGAATCCTGGGTTCATATCAGGGTCCCAGGCATTTGCTCCACTTGTTACCATCAACTCACCTTTGGGAGAGAGTGTGAATAGAGTCATGGTGGCCAGTCAGTCCCTTCCCTCCTCAGTACAAAGCTTGTGCATCCTGACTTTGTACCCAATCAAGCAAGTTCCCTCCCCATATATTATAACACCAGAATAGTTAAACGCCAGCTATTATTCTCTAAGAAGTGGAGACACTTTTATAGCTTTGTCCCTGATGTATTGTCACTGCCCTCTACCCCATCCAGTTCTCATTCGTCAAACAAAGAGATGCCTGGAAGTCCCATATACTTAAAGGTGCTCAGATTAATCTGAATTAGGCAAATCTCCATATCATCCACTTAAAAGTAATGAGAATTAGAGTGGAATAAGACACATACGAGGAACATTCACTTTATTTATTATTCATTTATTTGTATGACAGAAGCTCTGTCCTTCGCACTGGGCATACTGGTGAAGTAGGCAGGCATGGGTTCTGTGCTGGACATCTCCATTCACTCTCCACTTTTCTCCACCCTCCCTTCTGCCAGATGACATCGGTGGGCCTCCTCGTCCTTGGGTTCCCAGCAGAAATTTGGAGATAGAGGGGAGAGTGAAGTAGGGGATATCTATGACCCTAGTTCTCTTCCTGTGGAGTCAGCGTGAGTTGGCATGTCCTTCAATCAAAGTGGAATTCTGCTCAGGAGGTTCCCGTGCACATGATTCTTTCCTCCAGCTTCAGTGACTGCTCCCTTCTCTGAAGGGGTGAGAGAAGGGAACCCCAAGTTCTAATGTATAAATAAGGTGATTGCATCATCTAAGATCTCTAACATTTCTTCCATCTCAAACACTTCCCAGCTCTAATGTTCTATGATTCTCTACAAGAAAGTTATCACGAATATATGGTATTTCCTGAGAAGCAATAGAGCACATTTTGGTAAAACAAAATAGTCACTATTTGGACAGCCCTGTATGGTCTTTGAAGGCATTTCTTCCAATTGTTACCAACTCATATGACCCTGAGGCACAGCAATATTTATTATGTTCCTTTTACAAGTGAGGAAAGCTTCTAGCAACCTTTCCTAAGACAGTGCTCCTTTCAGAATGTTTTCTACATGTCATCAGAGTGACCTTTCTAAAAATAAAGTCTGCCCCTATCTCTTACTCAAAACTTTCAATGGCTCCCTATTGCTTACATAATAAGGTATAAGCACCTTATCAAGTCATGTAAGGCCCTACTGACTCCCCAACCTCATAACCCACTGCTCCCTCCTTATACTCTGTGGCTCAGCAACCCTGACCCATTTGCAATCCCCTCCACACATTCTGTTGTAGGAAGAGAGCGGGAAAAGAGAGGTGTTACTGGGAACAAAAGTAAAAAGCACTTGAGATTGAGGAAGAACTCAAGAGGGTCAAGAAAGATCTGAATGAGAATGCTTTGATAGTTAGAGGGCACCAAGGACTTTAGAGAGAGCAGCTCTGGGAGGAATGAAACAGAAATGGGGAGTGGGGACAGCATGGTTAAAGAGAAAGCCAGGGTAGAAGGCAGAACTTTTTTTTTTTTTTTTACAAATAGTTTATTGTCAAATTAGTTTCCACATAACACCCAGTGCTCATCCCCACGAGTGCCCTCCTCCATGCCCATCCCCCCTCCCCCCACATCCATCAGTCCTCAGTTTTTGTCAGCATTCAAGAGTCTCTCACGGTTTGCCTCTCTCCCTTTCCCTCACCATTTCCCCCCTTCTTCTCCCTCTTGTTCCTCCGTTAAGTTCCTCCTAATCCTCCTATACGTGCAAACATATGATATCTGTCCTTCTCTGCCTGACTTATTTCGCTCAGCATAACACCCTCAAGGTCCATCCATGTTGCTACACATGGCCAGATTTCATTGTTTCTCATTAGAAGGCAGAACTTTTTAAGTTACAAGTTTAGGATCATATTGATAGGTTGACAGGGAAAAACAACAGAGAGGGTACAGTGGCAATACAGGCAAGAGAAAAGGCATCTTTATGAGCAAGTTCATTGCCCTCATAAAGCTGTCTTTGAGCAGCCCTGCCACATAACTCCAAACTAGGTGAGGGGCATTGCTTCTTCCACAGGACACTGTGTACACCCTGTCATAGCTCTATCATACCAAATTAAAATTCTCTGTTTGTGGATTTCCTCATCTCATATCCTGTAAGCCACTTCAATGAGTTTATTGTTGCTGCCATTATAAATGCCTGTAAACTTGGGGCACCTGGGTGGCTCAGTCAGTTGAGTGCACAACTTCGGCTCAGGTCATGATCTCAAGGTTCATGAGTTTGAGCCCCACATTGGGTTCTGTGCTGACAGCTCAGAGCCTGGAGCCTGCTTGGATTCTGTGTCTCCCTCTCTCTCTGTCCCTCCCCCAGTCGTGCTTTGTCTCAAAAATAAACAAACATTAAAAATAAATTTTAAAAACAAATGCCTGTAAACTTAGTGGCTTAAAACAACAAAAATGTATTATCTCACAGTACTGGGTATCAGAAGTTCAATATGTGTCTTATGGGTGTAAAATCAAGGTGTTGGTAAAACTGTGTTCCTTCTGGAGGCTCTAGGAGTGAATCCATTTCCCTCTCTTTTCCAGTTTCTAGAGGCTGCCCCCATTTCTTGAGTTAGGTCCCCTTCCTCAAAACACTCAGACCTCTGCTTCCATTATCACATCACCTTCTCTCTGGCTCTGATTATTGCCTCCCTCTTTCTCTTACAAGGACCCTTGTGATTACAGTAGACCCAGCAGATAATTCATGATAACCTTATCTTAAGATCTTTAATGTAACCACACCTACAAAATCTCTTGCCAGGCAAGGTAACATATTCACAGGCTGGGAGGATTAGGATGTGGAATTTTGGGGTGCCTTCATTCTGTTTACCACACCCTTCAAGGGTGTGTATTAGTCATTCCTGTATCCCAAATACCTAGATAATAGAATGTTCTCAATAAACGTCAGTCATCTTTTCTGACTACACTTTATACAGTGCCTTCACGTATCCTTCTATTCAGTTTGTACAGCTACCTACTGAAGGGAAAATATTGTTATTTAGGGGAAAGTATACTAGATTAGAAATAAGAGATCTAGGGGCGCCTGGGTGGCTCAATCCATTAAGTGTCTGACTTCGACTCAGGTCATGATCTTACAGTCCGTGGGTTCAAGCCCCGCGTCGGGCTCTGTGCTGACAGCTCAGAGCCTGGAGCCTGCTTCAGATTCTGTGTCTCCCTCTTTCTCTGCCCCTCCCCCGCTTTCTCTCTGTCTCTCAAAATAAAAAAAATAAAGATGTAAAAAAAAAAAAAAAAGAAATAAGAGATCTAGGTTATTAGTCTCAGGGTCCCCATTTCCAAATGGGCAAACTGAGGCCCAGACTGTTAAATTACTATGTCATACCCAAGTGGTAAAGCCAGGATCGAAGCCCACTTTCTTGTCATCTTAGTGCACTATTTTATAAGCCTAGAAGCAGGCTGTTTTACTATGCTGTGAAGGCAGGTCAAGATCCTGACCAGCATCTTATACCAGCTAAGGGGATTAGATGGAGTGGGTATTTGTAGCAGTCTTAACTTCTCCAGAGGTTAGGTAGGCATTTACTTAATCAGTAACCCTAAAGAACTTACACTTTGTTCTTACTGAGTAATTTTCCTTTTACCTCATTTGATTTCCAGCTGTTTATTTCCAAAGGAAAGAATAATCCATGAACTTTTGGACCTTATGGTGCCAAACATAGGCCACACTTCCCTGTATTGTACTGTTTGTGTGATTCTTGACATTGGCACAAGCCTCCATCCAGATGAAGCTGTTTTATATCCTCCCTGGAAATTTACTCTGGTGCTCAGGCTGCCTGGGGTTCGTTGTGTTGGTCTGCAGACAGGAACTCTGGCTGAGGTCACCATTGCATTTTCCAGCTCTTTAAAGCTTTGAAGGCATAATTGCCGATCTTCCCATACCCGCATATCCTCCCAGACAAAATTCCCACCTTTGCTCCTTCTTTCTTTCTCATTGCAAATCCACTTTGAAGTTTGAGTATTCCAGGAAATCCACTCAATCCCATCCTAAACCAACAAGTAGATGACATTTAAACCAGGTACCTGAGACCACTTATTTTTCTATCAATATACATTACTCTAGTCCTCAAACGTTTCCAAACTTCAGTTTATCCTGCTTTTAATAGCACACTCTACTGTTAACTATTCTCCAATGCCTAACAATTTCAAATGTTTAGGATCATCTGCAAATATTTTTGTCATTGTGATCTTTGGTTTTAATTTCATATCCTCTCTACAAATTTGTACTTTTCCCTCCTGCATTTTTTTGTCTTATTATCCTACTTTCCATCTACTCCCTTTCCAAAGTTGGGAAATGATTTGATTCTTTTTGTCATCTCTATAGTGAATGTTGTTTTGTCTGCTAAACATCTCATCTCTTTTTTCCCCTTTACAGGTAACCGCTTTTTGGAGGTAACTGCTTTTACCTCCCTCAAAACACAGCGTGATTCTGGGGAGCTGCCAGTATCGTTCCCCACACACACGCAAACAGATGCATACATATACACACACCACCTGCCACAGGAGTGGCCAAGTGACCTGGGCCAGGCCAGGTATAGTCCAGTTACAGCAAAGTGATAGGCTCATGACCTTAGTGGAGCAAATCTGATTCATTCACTGTGATTTATATGCATTGAAGCAGGGTGGAAAAGGTCCATCTGTTCCTCTATGGTCACTGAACTGGGAAGATTTTCCTTAAGCCTGGAGCAATGAATAAATCATGTGAGCTACCTTGGCCATTTGCATGGAGAAAATCTATCTACCATAGGAGAGAAGAGCACCACCAGGCAAAGGGGAGCAGAGACAGTAGAGAAGCAAAGAGAGAATCCTGGTATCCAGCTGACCTGAAAGCCAGTTGTACTTCATTCTTTCTAGCTTCATGAACCAATGAATCCTATGTTTCTTTAAGTTAATTTTGCTACTATAATCAAAAAGTTCTCAACTAATACAATGGTTTATCCCCACTCCTCCTTGTTTTCTTTTGTTGTATTCAGAATGTTTCATACAAACTTTATTTCTTCTTTACAGTTAATCTTATATCCTAAATCATTGTTAACCAACTCACAATCCCCCCAAACCAATAGTGGATAAAATAAAACTGCAACTTTCTGGAGCATCAACAACCCAAAGATATGCCCATTTCCAAGATTGAGATGTGCCTTCCTGGAAAACACAACCTCTAATTCAGTTCTGAACATTATGGTATGCAGCATACCTTGAATACTAAGGAATGTTACAATGATTTATGTACAGAAAAACTCTAGCTCTCCTAACTGGAGTTCTCTGGAGCCATTAGACTTTTGTAATAGCTCCAAGTGCAAAAATGTCCAAGACACTTAAAAAGAGAAAAGCAATAGGTTCTCAGTGGTAGAGAAGCAATTTCTAAAACCTAGATGAAGGAACCAAATGAAGGAAACAGAATTCTAGAGAGTTAAATTCCTCCCATGGCTATGAAATGGAGGAAAAGACTCATTAGATGGCAATATCTATATATCTCATTATCGAAGAAATGTGAATAAAGTGAGAGAAAATGTAAGAGGCTAGAAAGAAGGAAAGCAGAGAAAAGGAAAGAGGGTGACAAATGTGAATTAATATGGAAGGCATGAAAGAGATGGACTTTAGGGGCAGTGACCCCACAGGTGAGCAGTTGCTTCTCTGGCACCATGAGAAGGCCCATTGGGGAGGATAGTTAAGAACTTGGGCAAGGGGAAAGGAGTCAAAGGAGAGTGCCAGCATAACATAGGAGACCATAGGAGATGGGGTTGGAAAACAGGAGAAGCCACAGCCACCTGCCCTATACCCCATACTCATTGAAACAACCTGGGACCTCATCAAAGGCACAACACCTGGCATATGGCTTAGTAGTCAGTGGAGGTGTTCTCTGTTCACTGCATCAAGGTAGAACTAAGACTTAACAGTAACTGCTGGCACCATACTGTAAGCAAAAATTTGGCATCTTAGTGAAGTTATTCCTTGATTTAAGTTTCATTATTTTAATGAAAGAGAAAATGCACAAATCTACAACGTATTTGATGATCTTATAAAAGAAACTAGACTATGTTCCCAGCTGCTCTAACTAGTACTGGATCACAGTGTTTGCTTGTTTGGTTGTCTGCACAGCTATTGGGAGAGTGGGAGGGAGTTTAGGAATGGGGATAAGGGGCATAGGCGAAGTCACTGTTATGAGAAAAAGGTAACTCCTGAAGGCCTGTTGAGAAAATTACTCAAGACAGGATTTCCCCTCTGATAGGCAATGAGCGGTGGATGGTGGCGGTGGGAGGAGGGGGGGGTGCGGTCCAGGAATAGCAATATCTGGTGGAAAAGCTTAAGCTCGTCCTTTCTTCCTTCTGTTTGTACTTCCCAAGCCATCAGTCACTTTTGTTAACCTCATCAATGTTTTGGGGAATTAAGGATAGAGGCTCGTTCCATACAGTGACAAATCAGTGCAAGGAAAAAACAGCACTGATCTTGAGACTTTTATGGCAAGAGATGCTCAGAGCAGAGAGAAGTCATCTGGAACAGAATGATCAGCTGAGGGGGAAGCCACACAAGGATAGATTTGTGGGGTATGTAGGCATTCTTTGGGGATTCTCAGGAATATGTAGGGCCGAGTGATGTAAAATACTGCATTTTTCTGGGCCTATGGAAAGGATGCTTACATCATCATCATCATTAATTATTCAGAGTGAAAGACACTTCAAGGTTACAGAACTTGAGGATGTAAAATTTTCACTGAAAAGCAAGAAGTATGTATGCTATAAAACATACAAGTTGATCAGGACAACACTGTTTATTTACCTGCTGTGATGTTGGTAATCTGAAGAGGCAACTTTGGCGATTCATCCAACCCTGCACAGATATAGTAAAGATGCACCTTTCATAAAACCAAAGAATTCACACATTTTCTCTAGTTTCCAGCCATACATTCTAATTATTCTACTTCTGGTATAATGCTCAATAAAAAATCATAATGTTTTCCGAATAATTGGAGTTGACATAGTCAGGTACATTTATACAAGGGCTAATTTTCATGTCTCCAACCAAAGTATGGCAAACCAAGCCTAAATATAGTTAGAGAAAAAAAATTATTCAATCTCATCTCACCAGAGAAGCTGTAAGTGGAAAAAAAGTATTTTCAAGATGTTTTCACTATCAGTGATGCAAAAAAAAAAAAAAAAGCCAGAGAAAAAAATTAATTGCACTCACATAAGAAAACATCTCTGCATAGCTCACTAAAGTATATGATGATTTTCTACCATATTGATGTTATTGTGATAAAATAAGGCATCGCATGACTAATTAGAATTATAAGGGTCACTGGTCACACCTGAAGTGTATGATGTCATTCCTAAACTCAATCGAATAGGTAAGAGGCAAGTCTGGAAATATGGAATCCAGAACAAATCTGGAGATTCTTCTATAACAATAGGATGGCAGAGATTTTGCCTTAAAAAAAAAAAAGCTATTAAGGAACCCATTGATTTTTAGGAGTTTTGTGATTTCTTGGAATGAAGATTACATTTCTTAGTCACCTTTGTGACTAGATATAACCAACCATATGACCAAGTTTTGGCCAATGGGATGCAAACGAATCTGTAAAGTGTCCAACAAGGGAGAAGGGATGATTTTCTCTTCTTTTTTTTCTTTCTGTTGGCTGGTATGTTCTGTTTCTGTTCTGTGGTATAACTGGGGCTCCAGCAGACATCTTGGAATATACACAGTGTCCCTAAGAGACAGCAGAGAGGTCAACTAGAAGAAGCCAGAGGTTCTAACAAATTTATACCAATTCTGAATGCTGATCTCCAGAGTTTCTATATGAAATAATGAAATAATGAAATATTCTAAGTTAAGGGCTCATATTTGAGCCTTCTGCCAGAAGACACAGATCCCAGTTCTCACATATCTGAGGGGAAAAGTAAACTGCTGTCTCTTTCCTGGTCTGGGCTTTGAAAGATGTAGATTTCTAAGAAAGTGTTTATTGGGTGACACATTTAAAAACTGATAATCAACTCATGGAGTTGAGCCAGGTCCCAGAAAGTTACAGACGGAGGTCAATCATTTCTACATCTCTGGGGTACACATGGAATGGGACAGATCCTACAAGACCCTGTAACAATTATACCTTGGAGGCCAGATTGTTTAGATTCTTCCTATGTAGGATCCTTCCAACTCTCCGTTATTATTTCCCTGCTTTTATCCTTTACCAGGTAACAGAGTTTAGTTTGATTTGGTTTCCTTTTCCTCAAGCCTGTGTCCAGCCTGAGAGGACTTAAGGAAAGTAGCTTTATCCATGTTTAGGACAAAATGTAAAGAAGGAGGACCTCCTGTCAGGCCTTTGTGGAGGTAGCAGTCGAAATAAGTAAGAAACACCTAAATGAGTGGTTCTACCCCCGGCCCCAAACCAGCAACATCTTTTTGGAACAAATATTTCATAACCCTCCCTCTGCTACCTTAAAATAAAATTTAGAGGGAATATAACTAACCTACATGTATGAATAAAGAAATTAACATAGCTCCCAAACTATAATATAAAAGAATTAAAAAGAATAAAGCAATGCTCTTTTTGTTCTATGTAAATGTACAAGTGTGATCACAGTAGAAAAAAATGTCCCCCCACATTTCCAAGTGTTCCCCAGGGAAATGCTACCTTGGAAGGTGATAAAACTCTGGGGTCAGAATAATGTCTCATTCATTCCTACAGGAGCTTCTCCTTCCAGGGACAATACTGAAGGTGTTGGTGGTTTTATTTTATTAAGAAATGTAGCATATTCTTATATTAGTATTACTTCAAATGTGTTCTTTAGCAAGCAAATTTCCTATTAATAGGTGTTATGTCTATAGTCTAAACATATAGTCTAATAGTTTAGCAAACATTGGTTTAAGCAAATCAGAATTTTTTTTTCTAATTCTAGGACATTTCTAGTGACATTTCCTGAAGATGTCACTGTGTGCTGTGCATCTAATTCCCAAATGTATTTCATCAGAGAATCCTCTTTCACTGAAACATCTTAAGTCGAGCTTTTCATGGTAAAGTCTTCAGAAAACACTGCCTCACAGCCTGTCAAAGAAGGCATCACCAGAGAAAAAGGAGGCCCTTCTGGAGGATCCAAAGTCCACACATGGAAGAACAGACTTCACTGAACTAATACAATTTTCAGGAAAGTGGCCAGAGCAGGCTGCCCTACAAGTCCCAAGTTTGCCATGTTCACCTGAATTTCATGAGAAGGAAATAAATAGGTAAAAACGAATCTGACATCAGAGTCAATTTCAGGAAAGCACAATTTTAATGCTATAGTGGTTTTGACACGTATTTACATCCAGATTTCATACTGCGTGCACCTATAGCAATTTTAACAAGACACCACAGAAATTATCTATTCTTAATGTTGTCAGTGAGGCATTAAAAAATGATATATGTTGCTTGATATCTTTAAAGAGTGGGTTTCACAAGTAATATTCATAATTCATATCATTTCTGAAATTCCTATTTTGTGTGGGAACATTTTTATAATTATTGCTTCATTTCACCCACAGAACACACTTATGAGCTGCCATTGGTCCTATCTTACACATAAAGAATCTGTAGCTCAGGTAAGTGCCAATGTCACAGAATTTTCTAATGTTTATTTATTTTTGAGAGAGAGACAGAGACAGACACAGAGTGTAAGTTGGGGAGGGGCAGAGAGACACACACACACAGAATCTGAAGCAGGCTTCAGGCTCTGAGCTGTCAGCACAGAGCCCAACAAGGGGCATGAATCCATGAACTGTGAGATCATAACCTGAGCCAAAGTCAGACAGTTAACCTACTGAGCCGTCCAGACATCCCTACAGAATTTTTTAGTTGCAAAACTTGGACTCAACCTGGGTCTAGCCTGCTCTAAAGCCCATGTTTTTTCCATCACCTCCCTTAATTAAGGGAAAATTTTAGAATGTTTTCCATTTTGAAAACAATAGTTACAGCAAATTACAAGTCAGCCATTAGCTACCAGGAAAACAGCCGTCATGACTACCTGGATCACTGATTCCTTGAAGATGCCGTAGCGTGTGTTTCAGTGCACATATTTTAACTGATGAACCTCCACAGAATTGCTAAAAGTTTATAAGGGTTAAAAGATGATCATGTTTTTCTTCCTCCCTCGGTGTCACCTGGTTTAACTTCAAGGTGTGTTCTTTGAAAACCACTTGTTTCCAGTGACTCATTTTGAAATCACTGATTTCATCTTCCTGGTTCTTTGCAAAGCCAGGAAGAGAGATCAACACCACATTGTTTTCACCTTCAAACACGTTTACCCTGTAACCGGTAGAATCCAGAACTGTCATTGTTAATTCGTTGAATAATATGCTCTTCTTTCATCTTTTCACGAGAGCAGAAATTCATTCTCAAAACAGGGTGTCTTGCTCACCATCTGTTTCATCCAATGGCAACATGCAGGATTCACCTACTCAGTCCACACATATTCACTGAACACCTACTTTGTTCCAGACATTGTTCTGCATTGTGAGAGTGCCGTAGCAAGACAAGCTAGATCGTTTCTCTTTATACTCTAATAACAAACATACAGATAAAACTTGGCCTCTCCAGATAAGTGAAAGGGTCTATGAAGGAAAGAAAAGGAGGTGGTGTACCACAGTGGGCTTGAGGTGAAAGCTTTCCTTAGATTTAGGCAGCCTTTCTGAAGAAGTAACATTTGAGCTGAGATCAGAATAATAATAAGACAGAAATGAGGTGATTTGGAGGAAGGGAGTTGGAGGTGGAAAGAGGAGCCTTAAAATAAGAATAAAACTTTGGAGCGTGAGAAACAGAAAGGAGTCAGGTGCACCTAGAAAGTGGCAAGAGAAAAGAAAAATAGTAGGTGAGATCAGAAATGTTAACAGGGTCCAGAGCCCATAATAGAGAATGTGGATTTTATCCTAGGTGCAGCAAAAAAGACATTAAAGGATTTTGAGGCTGAATTGTTGATTCTAGTTTGGCAAAAATGGAGCAGCAAAGCCAGTTAGGCCACAGACACATGAAAAGATACCCAATATCACTTATCATCAGGGAAATGTAAATCAAAACTACAATGAAATATCACCTTCCACCTGTCAGAATGGCTAAAATCAAAAACACAAGAAACAACAGGTGTTGGCGAGGATGTAGAGAAAGAGGAAGCCTCTTGCACTATTTGAGGGGAATGCAAACTGGTGCAGCCACTCTGGAAAACAGTATGCAGGTTCCTCAAAAAGTTAAAAATAGAACTACTCTATGATCCAGCGATCTCACTGGCAGGTATTAATTATCCAAAGAATACAAAAATAACAATTCGAAGAGAGACATACACCCCAATGTTTATGACAGCAGCATTTTCTAGAATAGCCAAATTAGGGAAATATCCTAAGTGTCTATGGACTGATGAATGGATAAAGAAGTGGTATATATACAAAATGGAATATTACTCAACCATAAAAAAGAATGAAATCTTAACATTTGCAGTGACATGGATGGATCCAGAGAGTATTAAGCTAAGCGAAATAAGTCTGTCAGAGGAAGACCAATACCATATGATTTCACTTACATGTGGAATTTAAGAAACAAAACAAACAAGCAAAGAGGAAAAAAGGGAGACCAATCAAGAAACAAACTCTTTTCTTTTCTTTCTTTCTTTTAGAGAGAGAGAGGGAGGCACAGAGGCAGAGAGAGAATCTTAAGCAGGCTCCACACTAAGAGGACTTGATCCCACAACCATGGTCATGACCTAAGCTGAAATCAAGAGTCTGACGCTCAATCAACTAAGCTGACTCTTCTAGAGAACAAACTAATGGTTACCAGAGGCGCAGTGGGAGGAGAGGAGAAATACTTGATGGGGATTAGCATGCATTTGTCATGATGAGCACTGGGGGTCGTACAGAAATGTTGAATCACTATATGTATCCCTGAAACTAATATTACACTCTATGTTAACTAACTGGAATTTAAATAAANCAATTGCATAGTTCATGTGAGAAATAATAATGCTTGGATTGGGTAGTTCAGTGAACATGGAAGGAGGGAAAGTCTCGCAGGGTAGAACTGCCAGAATTGGCTGATAGATTACATGCAGGAAGTGAGAAGGGTTTCTAGAACCTTGCCTAAACAACCGGATTGGTACTGGTGGCGCCTTCTGAACTGGCAAAGAGTAGAAGAGGCTTGGATTTGGGGGAGGGATTGAAAATGCCACGTGCATTTGCACATGTTAACTCTGAGATCCCTTTTAGTCATCTAGCAGAGATGTCAAGGAGGCCGCTGAGTATACAAGAGGTCAGAGGAGGGGTCATAGCTAGAGATAGAGTCTTGTAAGGCCCTGAGGGCTAAACCCTTTGCCATGTGACACCCCAGCTTTCCAGCACAGTTGTTCCCACTTCTCCAGGTCTAACTGACACGCCTGGAGAAAAATTTCTCCACAGAAGTATTAGTTTCAGTCTGATTTCCCACCATCCAAGGGCTCTTTCTGGCTTCTCTCCCCTTATCATCCGTGTCTTCTCTAAACACAAGCAGTATTGATATCCACATAAACTAAAAAAAAAAAAAAAAAGTAAAAAAGAAATTGAAAATCTTCTTCAGTGAGGTTGTAAGTTGCATTCTGAGACAATCTATATGACTTGTGTAGAGTTCTTAAGAAGGATGGCTTCTGACCACCAGTCTGACCTTTGTCCCTTTCTCCAGCCTTCACCTCTTCTCCATTCACTCATGCAGCCTTTACTTCCCCTTTACAGATACCTACCTGCCTTCTCATTCGTATAGGGCCTAGAGTTTGACAGATTTATCAATCCTTGGATGTTTAAAGTCCTACTTACCTCCAGGTATATTTGCTTTTAACCTGAGAGACAGAAAGAACAGAAGGTCTTGAGGATCAAATAAATGGGTCTCAGGTGGTTGGAATTTAAGCAGAAT
The DNA here is from genome assembly GCF_008692635.1 of Crocuta crocuta. Lineage (NCBI taxonomy): Eukaryota > Metazoa > Chordata > Mammalia > Carnivora > Hyaenidae > Crocuta > Crocuta crocuta. Next base: position 47,029 of record NW_027532593.1, read on the forward strand.
TTCTCCAATCTTAACAAACATCTTGGTTTCTTTCCTGTGGCCTGCTCTGTCCATTGTTTTCTTGCATTTTCCATTTTGAAAATTCTCTTCCCCATGAAAATTCTGACATACACTGTAACATGGATGAACCTTAAGGACATTATACTAAGTGAAATAAGCCATCACAAAAAGGCAAATACTGTATGATTTCACTTATATGAGGTATCTAGAGTAGTCAAATTCATAGAAACAGAAAGTAGAATGGTGGTTTACAGGGACTGAGGAGAGAGAAATGGAGAGCTGTTACTTAATAAGGTACAGAGTTTCAGTTTTGCAAAATGAAGAAGTTCTGAATATTGGTTGCACAACAATGTGAATATACCTAACACTACTTAAAAATGGATAAGATGTTATGTGTGTTTTACCAAAATTTAACATTTTATTTAATTTTTTAAGTTATTTGTTTATTTTTGAGAGAGAGAGAGAGAGAGAACAAAGGGAGGAGGAGCAAAAAGAGAGAGAGATAAGGAGACAGAGAATCCAAAGCAGGCTCCAGGCTCTGAGACGTCTGCACAAAGCCCGATGCAAGGCTCGAACCCACAAACTGTGAGATAATGACTTGAGCTGAAGGTAGACGCTTAACCAACTGAGCCACCCAGGAACACCCAAATCTTTTAAGATATAAGCTAGTAGCAAAACAAAAAACAAAAGTCAAGACAGAGATTTGCAGCATGATAGGATTCATTTCACTGTGACTTTGAAGATGGAGGGGACCACATGGCAAGGAATTCAGGTGTCCTCTGGAGGAAGTGCTATAACCATAAGGAACTTAATTCTGCTAACAACCTAAAAGAACTTGGAAGTAGACTCTTCTGTAGGTCCTCCTCATAAGAGCCAACTTAACTGACACCTTGATTTTAGCCTTGGAAGACCCTGAGGAGGAAACCCAGTGAAGTCATGACAGACTTCTCATATACATATCTATATAATAAATATGAGATAATAAGTGGATGTTCAGGTGGCTTAAAAAATCCCTTCCTTAACCTCAGGCCCCTTTTCCCATAAGTTCTCATTCCACCCCTTCTTTCCTTTACAGCCACATTATTTGACATTCAATGTCTCCTTCAGCTCTTCCAATGACTCTGCCTTCCCCCCAAATGTCAGTGACTTCCTGCAGTTCCAGTTCCAATGGACATTCCAAAAGTTTTCTCTTACTTGACCTCTGTGGCATTTGATGCTCTGGGCTACTTTATTTTTTATGAAATGACTTTACTTTCGCCTTTGGATTCTGTAACCCAGTTCTCACCTGGTTTCCCTCTTACCATTCTTACTGCTTCTTCCCAATCTCCGTAGATTCTGCAATCACTAATTAATTCTTAAATATTTTGTCCTCCGGGGCTCTGTTATTACCCCAGCTTTCCCACTCCATGCATTCTCCTCGACGAATGCACCTACACACACAGTTTCAATTCTTAATTATGTAGGTATTATTGACTCCAAACATATTTCTTTGGCTTGTACCTCTTGGCCAAGCTTGAGATCTACATACATAATTTCTTTTGAAACAGTTAATCCAGGAAACCTCAAAGGACTTCCAAGTCACTACATCCAATTATTCTTTCCTTACCAGATCTGCACATTTCTTATAGTTGCAACCTTGATAAATATTGGTCTTTCTAACTCAGTCACCCAAAGTAGAAGAAAATAAGTGTTGGCCATATTCCCCTTCACCCCTTACCACCTTAGGCACAATCCAACTACTTAGCCAAGTTTAGTAGATTTTGCCTCCTAAATATCTCTTAAATCTGCCCTTATCTATATGTAGTCATTTCTTAGTTTGTGCTCTTTCACTTTATACTTGATTATAATAACAGTTTCCTAACTCTTTTCCTAACTATTTCCTAATTAGTCACCTGATTTTCATTTTGTTCCATTATAATTCATTCTCCACACCAGAGTGATCTTTCTAAAATGCAAAGCTGATAATATCACTGCTCTTGATTAAACTTCCATAATAACTCTTCATTTTTTTCAAATCCTTTTCTTAGCATGCAACACCCTACAAAGTCTGGCACTAACCAAACTCCCCAACTCATCCTCTCTCTATGGACCTTTTGCTTGGGACATACAAAATTACTACAAATTCATTAATATGTCAAGCTATTTCTTATCTTTATTCCTTTGGACATGTTGTTCCTTTTTTCCGTAATTCACCAATGCATTCTTCAAATCTTAGCCTCTTTAAAACCTGTTCTAATGATAGCTGCATTTAGGTGTCCTCTTTACATCCTTTAACATTGAACCATGTGTAAATTGATAGCACTACCTCCTTCACAGCTCCATGATAGTGGTCTTCTCTGGCTCCTCCATTAGAACTTACACTCCTCCAGGATGGTGGATGGGCCTTATTGACCTTGTACACCTACTATCTAACACAGTGTCTGGCACCAATCAGCGAAACAAGTATACTTTAATACATGCATGCATGAATTGTCCTTTATTCATTGCTCATTGAGAGCTGGCTATAGTTGAAAAGTGACACCAAGACAAAGATATTATTTTTGCTCAACTAGTAATAATGATAATAATAATAATAATAATAATAATAATAATAGCTAATACTGTGGGCTGGGTACTATGCCACTTTAACTTTGTGATTTCATTTTACTTAGAACATTTTTAAGAGATGTAAGTACTATAGTTATCCCATATGTTAGATGAGAAAACTGAGGCATAGGAAAATCAAGTAATTTGCCCTAAATCAGCAGATATGAAATCAAGATTCAAAACTCGATCTCTCTGACTCCATCTATATATAAGCTGCCAACCATATATAATAAGCTATATAGACAGTCTAGGTTTTGAAATACTCTTTTCCATTATCAGACAATATACCAGACCAAAATTTTAGTTCAGAAAATTGGATGTATCAGTATATGGTGAATATATGAAAATAAAATAATAGAAACAATGTTTTCTTCTTTCTTTTTTTCCCAAAAATATCGATCTGCATACACATCCTACCTCTGCTACTTTCCAGTTGTGTGACCTTAGACAAGTCACTTAACCTCTCTGCACACCCATGTCTTTATCAATAAAATGGAGTTAATAATAGAAGCTACTTTATAGTGCTGTGGTAGGGATTAATGCATTAAAATATGTAAAGCTCTTCAAAGAGCCTGGCATACAGTATGAGCTCAATAATTGAACATTGTTATACTGCTCTTATTACTTGTGCATGAGCATCCTAATCCCTGAATACCTAGCCATTCACCATAACGGTCAGGACTACTCCTGGCCAGCTCCATAAAAATGACACTGGTTTTCACTTAAAGGCAGCCCAAAACAACGTAGCATTTAACTAGCCCTCACCTCTATGAAGACCTATTGATAAGGCTGCAAATTCTACCTCTCAGTGGAAGACCTAGTTGCTTAGGAACCCAGAAGCTTCCAAACTGATGCTTATCTATCTTCTCCACCATAGGTGAGTTGGTCTCTGCCTGAGGATGCAGAACCAGATACGTTACCTCTGGGAGGAATTTGTTGTTATAACTAGAATGCTAAGAAGGAGCCACTGGTCAGCTTTTATAAAAGAGGATATTGAAGCCCATGGCAAACAGGGAATAATGAAAGTCAGAGTTTGCTCAGAAAAAAAGGTGCTCCTAAAGTTCAATAGCTTGCCTTTTCATACTGGGAGCAAAATTTGAACATTTGAAACAAAAAATTTTTATAATCTCTAGATAGAGAGAAATAGTAGGGAATTACAATTTAAAGGAAGGTGCCACCCACCTAAGCAATGAGGAAGTAGAAGGAACTTCTGACTTGAGGGACGATGGTCAGATAGGGAGATCTAAAAAAGAGCAGAGAGTGGAGAGAATGACAATGGGTTTCTGAGTATATCCCCCCCACCCCTACAGCAGCCAGGTGTGTGTGGGGAAAGTAAGATGTTGCAGTAATAGAGATTGCCACGAAAGCCCTTGACGTGTTGATGCAGAAATCAAGAGCATTCCTGCCAGCACCCCGTTTGCCCAGGCTGTCCAAGCTTGCCTGGCAGCAGTAAAGCAGGAAAGAGTGGAGGAAGCATCTGCAGAGGGGAACGGGGGATGGCATGCCCGACTCTGGTATAGCACATCTGGTATGATGCCTACATGGTGTGGATGCTCATATGGCTTATAAGTGCTGGCTATGAACTTACCAGAGGCAAAGACAGGCCAAGCAGGGGATGGAACAGAGTCACTGGGGATCTGAAGCAGTAACGAGAGTCAATATGCGCCTAACTGACAGGAAACAATGGCCAAACTCCTTGGGAGCAATCACTATGTGCCGCCCATTCTGGAAGAACCAAACCAAGTTATAACTGCTGATGCTCCATAGCAACTTTAATGTGAATAAAGACTGACTCCCAAAGACCAGGTGTGAGATACTAAAGCAGACGCCCAGAAGGAAGCAAAGGAGGACAACATCCAAATGATTCTTCACCTCTAGTTCATGCAAATATTCCCCTGCTCAGGATCCATCAACTCTCTTGAGAGAGAGAGAGCATTTGCAGGGTTTGGTTATCCAAAAGAGACAGCATTACCTTGAAATGGGTAAGTTTAAGGTTTTCCAGAATTGTCAGAGATGAAAACACCAGAGCAAGATGAAATAAAGTAGAAAAAAAATTGAAAAGTACGTACTTTGGCCCATCTAAGTGATAAGTTATCAAATCTGACAGTTTATACTATTACTGAATATGCATAGTGTGATGGGAATTAAGAAGGTAAGTTTTTTCAACTACAAAGTTAGAAAAAACTTCCTAGAGCAGTACCATGGAAGGTAATTTTTGAAAGGCAAGCAGGTGTTACCCAGCTATGAGGAAACAGGAGTATATTTCAGGAAAAGCAAAAAAGATGAGCCAAGGAACACTGGAAAATTAAGAACATCATGTTCAAGGAAAGTGAAGTTGTCTGAGAGGAGGCCTGAGCTTAGGAGTGAAGAGAAAGGAGGTTGAACAGGTAGGCTGCAGGACCTTGCCAATGGCTGTAGAGGTTGTGGCCTGCTGGGGCCTCTGAGTGGTTAGAGGCTGGAAAACAGCCTGTGCTCTGCCCCACAAGGGCACTGTGTACCCCACGGTGGAGTGGGTGCACTGTGAGAATAAAACCACCTTTTAGAGTTCACACAAAGGCTTGCTTTGCTCTCCAAATAGCCCGCCAGGGGGCGCCGTCTCAATTTTGCACATTAGCAGGGATCCTTTACATAGGGTCAGAATACAGGAGATCTTGCAAGCTACTTTAAAGAATTTGGACTATAAAGAAGAACAATGGGCAGCTGGTGAAAGGTTTTGGACAGCAGTGTGACGTGACAAAAGAAATTATTCCACAGCAGCTGTATGCAGGGTAGATTGGAGCCAAGAGATTCAGGAAGTTACTGCAGTGGTCCAGGAATGAAGAGATTCACTGGTATCCATGGTAACAGAAAGGGAAAGACATGGAAATTATTTTGAAGGCAGAAACAACAGGACTTGATTACTGATTGGATATGAGTGTATGAAAGAGACGGCGGTAATAAATGACTCAGGGGTTTTGAGCTTAGAGAGCTATTAGAATAAATCTGAAATAGGGATGCTAATCAGGAGGGCTGCTTTGAGAGGGAAAATAGAGTTTGGTTTCAAGCATGTTGAATTTCACATAATGATGCAACATATCGTGGAAATGCTCTCCATACACTAAAAAGGGCAAATCTAGGGCTCACTTGCCTGTCTTCCTTCCTTCCTTCCTTCCTTCCTTTTTTTTTTTTTTACTATTTTTTCTTTCTTTCTATAATTTTGACTGTGTCTGAGGCTTTTTCTGAGGGCTTTTGAAATAAATTTACTACTCTTCTTACTTTAAAATTTTTTTAATGTTTTATTTATTTCTGAAAGAGAGAGAGAGAGAGAGAGAGAGCGTGAGCAGGGGAGGGTCAGAGAGAGAGGGAGAAACAGCATCCAAAACAGGCTTCAGGCTCCGAGCTGCCTGCCAGCACAGAGCCCAACGTGGGCCTCGAACCCATGAACCATGAGATCATGACCTGAGCCGAAGCTGGATGCCCAAATGAGTGAGCCACCAAGGTGCCCCTCTTCTTACTTTTAGTAAACTCTGAAGGACATTGTCATATTATCATCTCCAACCTTACTTTCAAGGTAACAGCAAGTATTTCCCAACACCTATTTGTGGTGGCCACTTTTGTAGACACAGCTCACAGTAACAGATTCCATGCTGTTGAGAGATTTCTACTTTGTGACAGCTGATATTTACAGTATCGATGCATAGAAAACACACAGAGCAGAATAATCATTGAATCAAAATCTACACAAGATTAAAAGTAGTATTTTCACTCTATAAGTGGAAATAGGAAAGAAGAGGAGAAAAAAGAAAATAAGAATGGCATTATGCTAGATAAGACCAGTGGTGAGATGTTGGTGGTTGGAGATAAAAAGAAAATTAGCTAGAACTTCTTTTCTGGACAGGGCTCATACAAGTCATCATCTCCTTAGGAAAGGAAGATGGAATTGGGATGCCGCTTAGATAATAATAATAATGATTATTTTCATTCATCTAAGAGTTGACACTCTCTTCCCATTATCATATCCTCTCCATGGATTCCAGGACTTATATAAGACCATATAACTATTCTTTAGGAAAGCTGGGCCTCAAGCTCAACAAATTTTCAGTACAGCAGGCTGAATCACTTGAATGATGATAAGAGAGACCATAGTATTTTGTAAGGACTTTCAGCTACTTAAAAAATTTTAGAACGTAAGAACCCAAAATTATTATTAAAGGTAGCTTCTTTGGAAAGCTTTTTCTCTGACTTTTACAAACCAAGGTCCTTCTAGAAGAAAGATCCCAAGGGTGGGCTGTTCATCTCTGTCCATTTGAAGAGCACATCCCTTTCACTCATATGTCTGTTTGCCTTTGGTGCTGTTCCTTGTACATAGCAGTTCTGTGAGTTTGTGGGAAAACAGCTACCTGTTATATAGTCTCCCACTACCTTAGAGAGGAGGGTCAACTTTGAGCAAAGAGAGAGGAAGAAATAACATGTTTTCTTCCTTGTTTTTCTACTTTATTAGTTTCTATTGCAGTTTAACATTATGGGCCAAAATCTGGGCTCACAGTCAGGTGACTTTGTTCATGGTTTTGGTCTACTGATGAGCAAATTGTTTAGCTTTTGTGCCAGTGTTTCCTCTGCTGCTAAAGAGGTTCACTAACACCTTGGATGGATGTTGAGAAAATTAAGAAGGTCAATCAAGATGATGCCTTCTGGATACAGGTACCATCTGCAAAGTCAGCTGGCGCTGGGGGAGTCCCCATTCCCACCTATAGAAAACTCTGGGATTAATTTAAATTTCCTTGTAAGCTGTAACCATCAAACACTCACCGTTTACTTACATAATGTGTTTTCTTCAAGTTTCCCTCAAATTGTTCACTATACTAAATAGAGGGACTTTTTTTTTCAAGTATCTTTATCTTTTGCAGCTAGTTCAATATATGAAAGCTTGATTTCTTTGCTACCCACACAGTTTCCTCTGGGGCCTTAGCCTTCCCAGTGTTCTATGACTCATTGCGTTACTTTTCATAAATAGATGCTAAATAACTGTCCCTGGGTCTGTTGGAAATGTCAGATAGAAATACTCAAGGAAAAATCTTAATTAACAAAGTTAGATATTCCCCTTCTCCTTTTTGTCTCCTCTCTCTCTCTCTCTCTCTCTCTCTCTCTTTTTTTTGTTTCTGCTCTCAGCCTGCTTGTCATAGACAATGGTTGTCAATCTCTGTCAGATAACCGTTTGCTTTATTTCTCCTTCCCCACAATATACAGCCCTTTTATTAAGAGGGGAAGTGGGAGTCTTTGATAGTTCTCTCTCTTTCCTCTTATCCTTCCTTTGTCCATCCCCCCCCCACACACACAATACTCTCTACCCTCCTATTTGTTCTCTCCTCCTTGTGCTTCAATCATATGTCACTCTTTACCCCAGAAAAAATGACTTCCTCCTACCAGAGACCTACTTGATTTGTCATCTTTCTTGATTGCAAAGATCCCTGCGAATCCTGAACGGTTCCAACTCAAGGAAAATAAAGATACCCAGGGTAATTCCAAGCCAGGCTGGAAAGCAGAAACTGCAGGCAGTGAGAACAGTTGTTTTCTAATTAAGAAAGTGGCCTAGAGATAGCCGTGGAAAAGAGAACACACGTTGGGCACGGAAGCCACATTCTTTCAAGACAGTGTCTCCATGGGACTCTCGTGTTTCTGCACATCTCATGAGTAGAGGCTGTGACTTCCTTTGTTTGGGTCTATCTTATCAAGGATATTTGCATAGAAAGTAGCCTTGGAAGATACAGTGTTCCTTCCAGAGCAAAGGGCAGAGCCACTTGCTGTCCATTGTATTGGCTTTGGGGTCCCCAAGCTCAGGGTTCCCTCCTGCCATGCAACCTACAGCAAGCACAGCTATCACCCGGTCCTTTTAGTGGCACTTTGTAGGAGCTGGGGAATCAGGGAACTGCCACAAGAAAGTTCTGCTACTCTGCTCCTTCTCTGAGTAATAATGTTTTCTGTCTCTGACCCAGGAGTCTTGTGCCTTCTGCCAGCATCTATGAAGCTCCAGCAGGCTAATGTATTAGATTGCAAGCAGGGTAGACTCTCAACCCTTCCCAGCTCTTGACAGTTTCCAGACATTATGATGTTTTAGGCTGTTGGTAAGAATATTAGACAGATCATAACTTAGAGGCAAACATTTTTTTCTCTATCAATATCTTGAAATAGTTAAATACTTCTCCCCCTCCCCTTCATGTCCCACCTCCATCTCTAATGTACTTTCTTAACCTTGATAATGATGGGCTTTAATGGCCCATTTATTCAGTGGAGTGGATTTCTAAAACCCATTTCCAGATTACAGTTTGTGTGCCAGGATTACATTTGTTTTTATTAATAGAGAAAGGAGTGGGGCGGTAGATTAGGGCTGACTTTTCAATCACTTAGTCAGCAAATGCATCCTGAGCAACTTTGTGCTGTTGTGTTAAGTGCTTCACAAAACAGCCTCAGTTCTCAGGGCATTTTAACTTCCTCACTCCAATAAAGAAAAACTTCCCTATAAAAAGAACCCAAATGTTCAAGCAGCTCATTCAGGCAGTAACGTGGAGAAACATTTTTATAAGAGGGCTTTTAAAAGTATTCTCCCTCATCTATCCTACTCTTAAGCAGGAAAGCAATCTCAGGACTCAGAGTCAATACACTTTTTTTTTGTTTGTTTGTTTTTAAGAGAGTGAGCACTTGCGCAAGTGGGAGAGAGGGGCGGAGGGAGGAGAGGGAGAGATGTACCCTTTTTTTAAAAAAAACTTCTGACTTTTAGGGAACTCAAAGACTAAAATTCCCAGACCTACCAAGCCAACATGTTTCTGGTACTACTGATTTGTAGTAATAATAAAATAAAACCTTGCCATCTGTCATTTCCAGTTAATTCAATACATAGTGATAATTATTTGTTGGGGGAAGAAAGCAGTGAGTCATGGTAAGGCTTTAATAACTGATGAAAGAGCCATGTGAATACAGACACACACAGAGACATACAAAGACAGTCACAGACTAACAGACATACACATACACACACATCTTCACATCAACTTGAATAATGGCATTTCTTTAACAATGGTACTCAAATGATGAACACATTCAGCAAAAACTATAACCTGTCCTCAGTCCTTCTAAGTCTCTGTGATCCCCAATTCAGTACAGAAATTAACCTCCAACCAAAAACAGTGCTGACCACCTTAGTTTCAACCACAGTCTTCAGAGAGAGAAAGTAAGATAATTGGTGCAGCTTGGTTATTTGTGGAGATGAGGTAAGTCTGAAACCTACCCAGTTCTATTACCAAGGTACCTAGCAACCAGCCACTAAGGTAGTGAAGGGTTTATAAGGGATAGGATATTCTCAGGCCTTGCATTCTTTCTGTGGGAAAAAGCTGTTCTCTCTCTGACCTACCCCACTATTCACAGCTGATTGCTTTTCGCAACACTGCCTGTTTTCTTTGTACTGATGTCCCTTTAGAAAAAGGACTACAGCATTCATCAGAGTGGGCCACAGGTACAGCTTCTGTTGTGGCCCCGAGACAAGAATGAGGATGAGTACCCAAGGGTGAAGAAAGATCATTTCTAGGGTCGCATAACTGACTGGACAAAAAATGGTTAAAGACCTCCACACACACCAAGAAGATGGAGGAATTAGCCTAAAGTTAACGACACTTTCATGATGACAAAGACTGCTGGGTTGCTCTTTTTTTTTCTTAAATTTATTCTTGAGAAAGAGAGAGAGAGAGAGCAAAAGTGGGGGAGGTGCAGAGAGAAAGGGGGACAGAGGATCAGAAGCAGGTTCCCTGCTGGCAGCAGACAGCCTGATGTGGGGCTTGAACTCACGGACTATGAGATCATGACCTGAGCCAAAGTCGGAGGCTTAACTGACTGAGCCACCTAGGTGCCCCAGGGTCGTTCTTGACTTGGATATTGTTCTGTCCTTAATTAAAAGCCAGAGTTATATATATAACCATACACAATGACTCCACTAAGTGAGACGGCTAGGGGAAAAAAAAAGAGTGAGGCATAGGAGAGAGTTAACTCATTCTCAGGTGACCAATGATGTGAGCTGACTGGAAAAAAAATTAACCACAAGTTCAGCCCAGCCTTACACAGAGCCAGCAGTAGTACTTAGGGATAGGGGTAATTAGAGCTAAAGAAACACAGCTGAGAGAAACTCATCTTAAAGTGAGAACTCCAAGCAGTTGCAGACAGAGAACCTAAGAGTTCTCAATAGTTTAAGAACTCTGATCCGAGAAGTCACTCTTCCAGTACAGACCAATGAGAAACATGGAACAGCATGTCACATAGAAGATAATAAAATCATGTCCTAGAATTCAATGAAAAATGGGAGGAAAGATGGAGACCTCTACGTGGACTAAGCATAGACATTTCCCTTAGGTATTCCTGGCTAAATCTTTTACCAGTTCACTAATGAGTTAAGATCCTATGATTGCTTGAGTATATACTATTTGTAGTTTCAGGCGCACATGTGCACGTGTGCATTTACTTGTTAACTATTCAGAACTTGGATGAGTACATTCTTTGATATGGGTTTAATAATCTTCATTTACTCCTTTTTGTGTTCATTCTAACAACCAATGTGAAACCCCCCAGCAAATACTGTGAGGGATAAATGAGCTGGACTGGATGTGCCCAATGGACAATCATAACCAAGATTCTGGTGATTGGAGTAAACATTAGCAATGGCCCTTCCAGAATGTTGCTTCAGCAGGATTAGTTCTATCTGGATATGCCACACTACATACTGGCAGATCACAGGGCTGCAGAAGAAAGGTCCCAAGAGATCTGAATGCTATATCTAACTCTTCTCAAAGACAGTGTGATTTGGCAGAATTAAATGACCTACCTACCCCCAAATCATTTCCTTCACTAGCCTGACACGTGCCTGAAATTCTTTACTCCCTTTGTTAAAGCAAACATAATGTTAAAATGTAATTGGGAGAAAGGAGTGGTTAACACTTTTAGCTCTTAACGTTCTACACAAACACTGAAAAGGCCATTTCTTCATATCAACAAGCAAAGGGTCTTGAATACAGTGAATGTATTTTAAACTTGATCCAAACCCAGAATTGGTTGCACAAGTAAAAACATAATTATGAACTTAAAAAACTTTGAAGTCACAACAGTACTAAAAGAACTGAAATATTAGGTTATCATAGGCATGAAGCAGAGGATGAGGAAGCAATAGATCCAGGTGGAATGGATGAATGTGAGACCATCATCGCCAGGGAGCATCACAGCATTTGCAAAAAGAGTAGGAAAATGGGAAAGGAAAGGGAATCAGTTGGTTATAAAAAACAAAATGTCACAAGGCTTGGTGGGACTTTACGCTTCCACTTAGCCCTCAATATTTTTCCTACAGGCTTCAGGGGAATAAAAAGTAAAGGAAAAGTGGACAAATATAAAATATCTTACTTCCTTAAACACAAAATATGGAGAAAGTGGATGCTCAATTGGCTATGTTCTGAGTCCCTATTCTGTGTCAAGCCCTGAGCCCAGCACTCTCTTTCCACTGGGCCAAAGACCAAGCCATAGAATACACGTCGTTACCATAGCAACCAGTGAAACCCCGTGAAAACCAGTGAAAATGCCCCACTAAGACTGAACTTTCTATTCTAAATATTCCTAAGATTCATCTCCAATAGAAATAGACTTTTCTTCACACTTCTGAGAAAAGACTGCGATCATTTATTAGTTATTTAGTTATTTATTGCCATAAAGTTTAGCAGTAACATGCAAAACCTAAGCACTGGAAAAGAAACAAAATAGACCTTCAATGGGCATGCAGGTTGTTTTTCTTTAAAAGACTACCATCTACTTGACATCTGGGTAGAATATTAAGAGATCTTAATGTAACTCTCAATTCCATCTGCCAAAATGAGCTTTAATAATATATTTAAGAAATATCCCAGCCCCTACCCCTCAAAATATCAAAAAAGAGTTAAACAGTTGAAACTAAAAGTTGTAAGAAACACACTAACCAAGGCATGATGATACTTTTATCCAATTGGGAAACTCCTCACTTCAGAATTAAGGAAGGGTGGAATGGAAATCTGACCTTGCCTGGTTACCTAGTGCTGGCTCTTCCTGTCTTGGTTGGAGAGCGCCACCTACTGTACCTGCCCCACTACTCTCCTCATAACCATCCCTTCCTCACGGCGAAGCAATGCAAATGCCCATGGCTTTGAAAGCCTAGAGCCATCTCTAATATTTATAAGCATCAATTGAACAAGTGCATCTTTGACTGTAGGATAAAGAAAGAGGTAAGAAGGGTTGGCTTTGTAGCTTGGAAGGACAAGTATACTGGAGATTCGGAAGCAGGGTTTTAACCTTCATCTTACCACCTAGACGCCTGGTCTGACACACTCTGCTCCAGTCCACTTTCTCAGCCTCATCTGCCACCAGGCCTCTGCACCAGATTGGATTGCTCATTATGTCCTATATTATTACTCATGGTTTTGCCCATTTCATTCCCTTTGCCTTGGCCTCACCACTTAGCCTAAACCTGTCTATCTTTTAAGGACTAGTTAAGAGAATTTTTCTCTCTTCATGAAAGTTTCCTTGTCAGTCTTTACAGTTCTTCATACCATACATGGTCAGTACCAATTACTTACCAGTGAAACTGTCTAGTGGCACCTCTTATAAGTTTTATTACATAATTCTTTCCTGTTACTATAAGTAGTCTCATGCTTGGAGTGTCATTGCTAACAGGTTTTTAAGTTCCTGGAGGGCAGCAGTGACATGAGATATTTATTCATATCACATAGCACCAAGAATAGGGCCTTGGGTCAGGAACTTTTTATTTATCTCATCATTTCTTCTCCAAAATTTCTTTCGTTGTGTTCTGCCTAATTCTTCAAAGGAGTTTATCTTTGTGAGAGGGCTCTGACTTCAGTGTTAACCACATACCCTATATTCCCTTATCCACACAGCATAGCAGACAGAAGGATGAGTGCAGGCAAAGTATAGTGAATATAGGCAAAACCAAAGAATGAGTAATTTTTTCTTTTCTTCTAGAGATTCCTCAGTAACCAATAAGCCAATGTGCTTAATTTTAATTACCCAGTGGCACTATGGAAATTTTGAAGTCCTTGTTTTCATTAATATTTAGCAACAGGTTAAGGATATAGTCAGCTCTAAAGTATACTAGCTAAGACTATAAATTTTAGAGAAAGAGAAAATACGGAGTTTTTTTCTTTCCCAGCTCTACCATTTAAATCCCATATAACCTTGGGCATGTTTCCTGAAAACATTAAACTTGTTTCTTCATATGTAAAATAAAGATAACTTTCACCTAAGGGCATATTTGTGAGGACAAGATGACTATGTTCAAAGCACTTATCACACTGCTTAATAAATTGGTGGTGGTGTTTATATTCACAAGGCCTAGCACGGAGCCTGCCCCATAGGAAGTACTCAACACACACACACACACACACACACACACACACACACACACGGAGAATAGAAAATAGGAATAGATCAGGAATAGATTCATCCCATCCCAGGCTCAATGAACAGATATAGCCAACCAAGCAATGGGCAGCAGGAATATGTAAAGGTCCAGCTCCAGCCCCTAGTCCTCAATGTCCATCATTTGTCCCCCAAACTCATTGATGACAATCTGCTCCTCTCATTCTCATCTTCTCTGCCTGAACTCTTCTCCAACTTCTACTTCTGGATGCTTCTTATTTGTTGACGCAGTAGGACATTCCCCTCTAGCCTGGCTGGTGTGCTCTTAGACTAAGTTGAGGAGCCACAGTCTGGGGCCACATACTCTACTCTGAGAAAAGGTTTTCTCTCCTTCCCATCCTGCCCAGGGAAGGCTTTCTGATCTCTCCAAGAGATCCAAGATCTCCAAGAGAAAGGGGGAAGGGCCACAAATATCCAAATGGGCACTTAGCTAACAAAAACAAAAATATCCATCATCTACTTGAAAGATGACTACACATCCAACTTTGTGATTATATTTTCACTTGTTGCTGAAAAATAAACTATTCCACATTCTAATATGTATACTAGTCTGTCCACTACTAGAGACTAATTTTCACTACTGTTTGTGTTTAAGCCAGCCTATCATGTATGTCCTATGACTGGGTGTGCCAAAGCCTCTTGCAATGGGATGCTGAGTATCTACATATGGGGGTCAAAAAGGTGTGAACTTGTCAAAGATTATCCCTGCTTTGTTTTGTTTTGTTTTAGCACCATTCCTTGGCAAACTGGGAAAACTGGTGAACTGATTCTGAGAATACTGCTTTTCCTATTACTTTGGTTTTAGCCAGTTGCCAATGAATTATCCCTCAGATGTGGACTGACATTGACTCAAGGTGCTTTAAGTGCAAAAAAGTATAAGGCTAAACATACCTCCCAATGGTGTTTACACTTCTATATGTGAGTCTTTGAAGAGAGTTCTTAAAGAATCAGTGTTTCAGGGTAAGATCTCAGATATCTTGACAGAGGTTGAAAATTACATCTCTTCCTGAAATTATATCATTTTGGGGCCCACTTACTCCATCACCTGCAAATGTTAAAGCTCAGATAGGACAGAGTGAAAGTAATAGAAAGATGGAGATTAATATGTAAAATATGAGACTCTCTCCTTTCACTTAATTTCTGAGTTTAGAAGTAGAGTCATCTGCTCCAACAAGAGTTTTACAATAACCAAGGCCAGCTATGAAAAGTCTTCCCATGGTTTGGCTTCTGTAGCTGCCTTTGTATGAAAAGTAACTGCTTCTTTCCCTCAGGTAAAACCTGCAAAGTCTGTTCCAATGATTTTGAAGAATATCATTTTGAGGCTGAAACCACCAACACAGAGAGAAAGCAGAAATTTCCCTTGTAAGTAGGCAAAATGAGTCCTAAAGACTGGACACAGAGCTATATAATTCAGCCTACTTGATATTATTTCCAGCGGGCTCAGGGGACCAATTAGTGAGCTCCATGGTCCTAATGCTAGAATATTATGTTGTCCCTATGACAAGTTTGATATCATAAAACTCACCACTTCATTTTGCTAATAAGAAAAACAAGTAGGGGTGTCTGGGTGGCTCAGTCAGTTAAGCATCCAACTTTGGTTCAGGTCATTATCTCACAGTCCGTGGGTTCAAGCCCAATGTCGGGCTCTGTGCTGACAGCTCAGAACCTGGAGTCTGCGTCAAATTCTGTGTGTGTGTCTTTCTCTCTGCCCCTCCCCTGATCATACTGTCTCTCTCTGTTTCTCAAAAATAAATAAATGTTAAAAAAAAAAAAAGAAAAAAGAAAAACAAGTATATGTTGGAGGAGACTGTGAAGAAAGACAAAAGCAATCAGTATAACACACGATAGGATGTTCATAATGAATGTAGTTTGGCTGAGATACCACGGGACCATAGACAAGGGGTGAAAATGGTAGTCAATGCTGAGCATGGCTCAGGTGAAGAGCCTCAAGGACAACTAGACACAACTATGGCCAGAAAATAAAGGACCTGCAGGTAAGGGATTATGAAAGGAATTAAATCCCCATCCTGGAAGTAGATATGAGCCTTGTGTATCAGAGTGAGCTTAAGTGGAATGATTGATATTCATTAAGCCATGACCTTGAACTTAGGCAAGGTCAAAGAATTTTACTACATGAGAAATGCAAAGATGTGACAGAGGAGAGATTTCTAGCTTCATATAGTAACCTTTGAATTGATGTTTTATTCTAATTAAACTTCAATTTAACTCTAGGAAATATGCTAACCCAGAAATATTCCATGAAACTAATTGCCTGGTAAATTTGGGGTGCGGGGAGGAACACTTTCTACAAAGTTATTAAATGGAAAAGCTGAAAGAAGTTTTATTCCAAAGTCAATAGACTAAAATAAAACCCATCAATGTACAGTGTGGGATAACGTCAATTGGGGTGGATGGTAGGGGAAGTAGAATTATCTCTGCCATCTTTTCCAAACTATACATATCACCCCACACATAGATTCTGATGGGCCCCCAGGAAAAAACTCCCACCTTCTCACTCCAGAGATGGGTGAGAAGGACAGAAACCATCAGATTCACTGAGTGAGAAAAGAATGAGAAATGAGAAAAATGAGAAAAACCACTGGCCTACAGTCAGATGAAATAAGAATTAAATTTGGATTCCCACACATATGAAGTATTTACTTATCTGAGGCTGTTATTTAATTTCTCTCTGCATCTATTTCCTTGTCTTCAGGAAAAGGAGAGAATAGTAAGAGCTACCTTATGAGTTTAATGTAAAAATTAAATGAGATATATGATAATGACATTAAATAAATGTTAGTGGAATCCCAATTATATCATGCCATTTATAACCATGATATTTTATTAAATAAATATGTCAGACTCTACCTACTGTTTTCATTTTACCTTATTTTTATTCATATCAATTTGCCCTGGTTTATACTCAAAGGATTTCCTGTAGTGTATAATTTTAATCAGTTTGTGGGAAAGGAAGTTCTCAAAGGAAAGACTCTTTGCTCTATATCTGATGGAATCACTGGCATAGAATTTAGAAAGTTAAGAAATAACTCATTTACAATTATTTGATTTAACATGGAAATTTCCTTTGGGTTTGGATTTCTTTTTGTTGATGTCATCGGCACAAAGTAAACTGCTGAATATAAAGATATGAATCCAGTATTAAGAGAGCAAAGTTGTGAAACTGTACCAAGCGACCCAAATTTTATTCTCATTGATGTTATCAATTAACTGGAAGTTGAACAAATAATTTTCTCATGAGGTAGTCTACCCAAAAGTCTAAGAAATGCCACTTACCTATCAAAATAAATACATATGGCATAATTCTAATGTAGAATACCACCACATAAGTAGGCTTCTATAAGTCAACACTCTTAGGAATATGTCTTATTTACCCTTTTCTACTTATATATCACTAATATTTTTGTATTATTAATATTTATCACAATCAACACTCTGTATACACTAGGAACACTATAAAATTTGCAGTTTAGTGGATCAGATGAGAAGATTATGCTGAGATTGACATACTCCTTTCTCTACCTCATGGTTTATTTACCTAACTGAAGGTTACTGTGCTCTTTGGGAATTCATAGGGGCCCTTGGTGAAACTGACAAAATAATTTATTTTCCTAGAATTAATATTCATATTGGAGCCTTCAGAACCCCAGAAAAGATCCAGGTGTAAAAGGAAACTCCAAAGAGTGTTTAAGACCTCCCCACCAAAGAATTTTCCTCTTTTTCCCCATCATATATCTCTATCCTTGATCTACCTAAAATTCTGAGAAAAGAAATCAAGAGAGTTAAATTAATATAAGTGTGAGTTTGTCATTACCTCTCTAAGTAAAATTATGCCCAGGATTTACAAGCTGCATTTCTTCAGCTTCTCTGCTGTCATAAACTGCAGTTTCACTTAGCTGAGGTTGAGAATATTGGGGAGAGTCAAGGTGAACATCTAGCAAAGAGCTTTGGAAACACTCCAGGGAGAAAGTTGAAGCCATTAGTCACCGGAACAACAAATGAAATGAAATCGTTCTAGAGTTTGCTCCTTCACCTCTCCCCCACCTCTACTTTCACTTAGTAACCAGTGAAAAAAACATTAAGTACTGGTCCTATGCTGTCCGTGAAATAATACGCCTTTTCATCTTGAGTCTAACCAAGAAAATAGGACGTTTCTAATACATCCTCTCAAAGATGCTTTTAAATGTAGTTATATAAAACATCTGAGAGTTTTTTTTTAAAAGCATGTTATTAATAAGGAATAATTCTTAGATACAGAAATATTGCCTAAAGAACTCCCTTCTCTGGAGTTCTGATAGAACAGAACAGATAGAACAGATTCAATTGCAAGGTTTTGCTCATAAAACAACTATCTTACTACTGAAGAAACTAAGATTCAGGAACCACAAATGGTTTGTTCTGTCATGCAGCTAGTTAATGAAAAGCAAGTTGTTTCCTATGCTAATTATCTTGCTTTTTTATTAATCATTTACAAATAAATTATATGATATCCACAGTATTATCCAAAGGGGATAAATGATACAAATCCAAATGAGTCATAGTTCCTAATCCCAAAGTTATTCTTATTAGATGCTTTATACAGATGGGGCGCCTGGATGGCTCAGTCAGTTAAGCGTCCAACTTCGGCTCAGGTCATGATCTCACGGTTCATGAGTTCAAGCCCTGCAGGCTCTGTGCTGACAGCTAGCTCAGAGCCTGGAGCCCGCTTTGGATTCTGTGTCTCCCTCTCTCTCTGACCCTCCCCTGCTCACACTGTCTCTCTCTCTCAGAAATAAATAATAATAAAACAAAAACATTAAAAAAGTTTATACAGAGCAATAATAATAATCACCATTTATCAAAATCATCATGCAAGAAAAACTAGATCAATGCCAGGGTCATGGACATACCCTTTAGAAAGGAGTGTTATGTTCCTCAGTGTACAGATAGGGAAGCTAGGGATACAAAATAGTCATGTAAATGATCTCAAATCATACAAAGAATCTAAAGCAGAAGTCAAATTTGAACACAGATCTTAGTTCTTAACTATATTGAGTCCTGCAACAGAAACTTAACACATATCCCCAGAGGAAATGGAAGATACTTCAGCTAAATGTGAAAGGAATTTTTGAAAACAGGTTTATTGACTCTGGAATAATTTATCATAGGAACCTATAGAATTTCATCTCCCCTCACCACCAGATGACATAGAAGTGAGAAGATACTGCATTAGAGGTTTCAGGTAAGAGTGGGTTCCCGGATTGCTTAGTAGGAAGTGAAGTCAAAGGACACTTCAGGCTTTCTTCCATCCTAGGACTTTAAGAGAAAATGGTAATAACCAAAAACCAAACAAAACAGTCACTCTTCTGTGTTTACTCGTACATTCAAGAGAGCTTAACAGTGATATATTACAAATAAATTGGCTACACAATACTCTTGAAAAAATAGGCTTGGTCTATGAAGTTTTAAGGTGGCCCCAAGGAGATTTTTTCAGTCTGTCACAGTAAAGCCTGATACTGGAATTTGGGCAAAGGTGTGTGTTTGTGTGCAGTGACTAAGCCTGTGTGCGTGGGAGGCAAACATTGCAGATGGCTGAAAAATATGCTAGAGCTGGAAGACCCATGTGATGGCTGGCATCCTGAAAGAGAGACAGATGTTTCCTCAAAAGAAGAATTTTAGAACAAGTTGTTTGCTCTGCTACTGGGGCTTGGTTCTTTTGCTGCATCTCAAGGTCATATCCACATGAGAAAAATTCCAGCAGCAGCTATGCTTCTCCCTCTGTATCTCAAGAAAGAGAGAGAGCACCAGGAAAGATCCAGCTAACTAATCACAAGGGCTTTATCAATACTGCCTTTCATTTGAAATACTTTTTTTTTTTTTTAATTTTCAAATGTTTTCATGTTCTGTAACACTTGCTTTGGGAATATTGCCTTTGTTCTCACACTGTGGCCCCCTGCAGTGTTCCATGATGCTCTGTACTTTCTCTTTCATTAAAACCAATTCTCTACTATTTACTCTTTTATACAATATCTCTCTCCTCTGCTAAAGTACATGCTCATTTCATGGCAGGCAGCATGACTATCTTGTTAACCACAAAATTCCAAGGGCCCCACACAATGCCACATACATAATAATCGCAAAAACATTTTTGCATTTCTTTACTCCTGAAAATAGAGATGCTCAGATATTCTAGAGTGGCAGAGCATAGATCAGCTCTTTCATTAGACTGCCTGAACAAGATCATTGATTTATTTGTTCATTCATTTCTTCAACAAATATTTTTGAGTCCACACTATGTGTCAGGCACCCCTTTGAGTGACTGAGATTTTACAATGAAGAGAACAGACAAAAATCTCTGTCTTCATGGAGCTTGTGTGTCAGCATAACTACTTTTGAAAAAGAAATATAAAAATCTAGCTGTTTTTCTACAAAAAAGAGTAGATAACATTGCTATGGATTGTACAAAGTTTCAGTCTCAATCAGGTGGGGATGTATCTCTAGAAAACCAGTAAAGTTTGAACTTAAGAAATATAACTTGGGGCGCCTGGGTGGCTTAGTTGGTTAAGCGTCCGACTTTCGCTCAGGTCATGATCTCGTGGTTCGTGGGTTCGAGCCCCGCGTTGGGCTCTGTGCTGACTGCCAGCTCAGAGCCTGGAGCCTGTTTCAGCCTGTGACTTCCTCTCTCTCTGACCCTCCCTTGCTCACGCTCTCTCTCTCTCTCCTAAAAATAAATAAAACATTAAATAAAAAAAAAGAAATATAACTTAAAGGAGGAGGAATCTATTATAAGGAATATGAAGTTAGCTGCACACTACTCTCTGCCCACCCTTCCATGTGTGACTTTAGAAGCTTCCAAAAGCTTTAAACATGAATGCAGGTGTCCTATTTTTTATTGCCACCTACCAGGATTCTGGGTGGTGAGCACTAGGTTCTCATAGAAATAGAAGCGTGTGGAATATGGGAGTATTCATCTAGAGAAGGATAGTATAACGAACACATATAGAGTTATTTGCATGTGCTAAGTTATGGTTGGGATTTTCACATGCATTTTCTCAACTGATCTTGACATTCAACAAAAACAATAAACTAAATTGTATGACCTTCCTTTTATTTTCTATCAAGTGAAGAAACAGGTATAGATATAGAGATGTGCCTTCACATACCAATAGAAATGACAGTTTTTGCAATGGCCAGAGTTCCTAAACCACAAATTAACTTCCTCACTAATGGATTTCTGGACTGGCTTAAAGGGGAAATAAATGACTGGTCTCATCAGACACTAAGGAAGTTTGTTGCCCGTGACCCTGTGCCAAGAAAGAAATGGGAAATCATCAGAGCAGAGAGAATGGCTATCTACCTTCTATTCAGCCAGGCAAGATTTTATAGAAAAGATGGCAACTGGCTACAGTTGACAGTGTTTAAAGAAATACTGACTTTTAATTTCTCCACTCCCTTTCTTAATGGCATCGTTTTCCCCGTCACAAACTTTTCTCCAGCTGAAAACGCAGCTGCCTCACAGAAAACCTGCATAAGAAAATTAATAATAATAATAAAACCCAGAGGAATCAGGAATGTAGTGATAAGGCTGCTTTGTACTTTCCCCTTATCCAACTGGGAACTTCCTGAGGGCCTGCCTCATTGCTGAGTGCTAAAAGGCCAGAGGGGAAGGCTGGAACACAGAGAGAAAGGGTGGGGCTGGGAGGGCCAGCCGGGGGAGGAGCCTACAGAAGAAGGAGCAAAGGAAATCTTAAAAAAAAGTAAGGCCTGGGGCGCCTGGGTGGCTCAGTCGGTTAAGCATCCGACTTCAGCTCAGGTCATGAGCTCACGGTTCGTGGGTTCGAGCCCCGCATCCGACTTCAGCTCAGGTCATGAGCTCACGGTTCGTGGGTTCGAGCCCCGCGTCAGGCTCTGTGCTGACAGCTAGCTCAGAGCCTGGAGCCTGCTTCAGATTCTGTGTCTCCCTCTCTCTCTCTGACCTTCCCCTGCTCATGCTATCTCTCTTTCTCTCTCAGAAATAAATAAAAAACATTAAAAAAAAAAAGTAAGGTCTGCAGCTGGGACTGGTACAAGAACAAATGGAAGGTCAGTAGAGGGGCTTCAACCCAGTGCTCTCCATCTCTCTCTTCTCTACAGTGTTCTCTTCCCTCCAGTCCCCACCCCTTCCCAGCTGCGCTGTTTCCCACCGTCTCAACCACCTGAAACAACAAATGCTCCGAATCAGGAGTTAGTTTTGTGTGTACAGTGAAGCCCCACTTTGAACAAATTTGTTTTATATTTGGACTCTAGAACCTAGGCTTGCTACTATTCTGTTTTTTCAATCACAAATTCATTATCATGTATTAAGGTTACAGTGCCTTAAAGGTAAAACCCAAAATGGAATATGCCTTGCAGGCAGGCTTTAGAATTTACACCTGCCCCCCATTCTCCTCCAGAGGTTCAATAATTCTTCAAAGGCAGAATGTCGTGAAGGGCCAGACAGCAGAATATATGTAGTCTTTTTATTCTGTCTTTGGGCTACATCAGTGGTAGTCAAATTTCAATATGCTTAACAATTACTGAACAGCGAAATATTTTAAAACCAGGTATGTGATACTTCATAGGATATCTAAGGGCTTTTCAAGCAAAATTTTTTCTCTACCAAGTTTTTATCTAGTTCTTACTTTTGAATATGCCTGGCTATAAAACCCACTTTTATAGTATGTACATTTTTCCAGGGAGAAGGTCTACAGCTTTTGAAATATTCTCTAAGGAGTCCATAACCACCAAGGGCAAGAAGCACTACTTTTCCCACATCAGCTCCCCCATCGTCACATTCTGATCCCTGAGGAATATCCTATTCTCTTGCTAAACTACTGCAGTTTAACTGGTAAGTTAATTTGAGTTAAATTTGTTTATGGCTCCTGCACCTAAACCGCACCTGTACTTTACAAAAGGCTTTAGTGCCTAAACCCAAGGGATTAGATACACTAAGGGAATTACAAGCACTTTGAAAGAATCAGGAAGGGAAATGCTTGGGCAAAGGGGTCAAAAGGATTTTTCGGGACTTTTAAAAACTTGTCTTGTAATAAGCTCTTCCTCCTCCTCCAAGAACGTTCTTCCCGGACCCACATCATGGCTGTTCTGTGGTGATATGAGTGGGACTCTAAATAACCTGGGTCTGAGTGTCTTCAGAGGAATAACATAGAAAGGGAAGCTGAAGAGAATAAAGTCAGAAAATCCTGTAGCCAGGCTTCTGAGATCTATCTCATGTCTTCAGGTCACACAAGTACACAGAAATTACGGGTCCCAAAGCAGTTTAGTGGAGTTAGCATACTTTGCTTTTAGAAAGTACTGCCCTTACATGGAGGCTGGCACCCAGGGTCACCCCCCTCCAATTTTAGATGGAGAGAAATAACACTGGCAACACCCATTCCAACTGACACACCAGGAAATTGATCAATCTAAAGAATCCACAAGTTCTGTGCCTTTGGGGAACATTTTCAGGTCACACCTACTTGGGCAAAGCTCTCTTCCCCTCACAAAGCAAAAACCTATATGGGACACCTGGATGGCTCAGTCGGTTAAGCATCCGACTTCGGCTCAGGTCATGATCTCACAGTCCGTGGGTTCGAGCCACGAGTTGGGCTCTGTGCTGACAGCTAGCTCAGAGCCTGGAGCCTGTTTCAGATTCTGTGTCTCCCTCTCTCTCTGACCCTCCCCTGCTCACGCTGTCTCTCTCTCTCTCAGAAATAGATAAAACATTAAAAAAAAAAAAGCAAAAACCCATATCCTGGCCATCACGACACCTTAGATCAGATCATGCATGATGTAGAGAAATATAGAGATGAATCCAGGATCTTTCTGAGCTTTGATTGTAGTTGAGCAACTACATGAAAAAGATGGCTAGAGATTACAAACATCCAAACATTGCATCTGAACCTTGGGCAATCCCAAAATAAAAACCAAAAAAAAAAAAAAAAGAAGAAGAAGAAGAAGTTCAATGTAAAACCCATGTAGAAAGTAATCTGCACAGAGAATCTGGGGTGTAAGTATTACGAGGCACAGCAGAATAGCAAGTGAGGCCCTGGATAAAAAACTAAAACAGAATTGTTTTCCTTGGTCACATCTGGCAGAAGGTTTCACCAATTCCTCTGAATTACTACCAGAACAGGATAATTTAGTGTATTATTTATTATTATTATTATCATTGCTCAGCTAACTATATAGTAAAGTTCATATCATTTAATTTCATAATACAGATTTGTTAACTATCAATTTTTTTTTATTTTCTTAATAAAATACAAGACAAAGAATTCCCCCAGAAACTGGTAAAAAAGGACTTCTGGACTGGGATGAAACTTCACTGGATTTTGCAATTAAGATTTTAGTCCAGACAAAGTTAACATAAACTGCAAATGTTCTTATTCCATCTCTTGTTTTACAAACAGCAAATGTAGTACATAGGAGGGTATATTTCTCCTTCCAGCATCCCATAGATTTGATTTAATCCTTGTAGATTTTTAAAAATATACAAGCTCAGGGTCAGGAAGTAGCATTGTTCTTACTACAAAGCACAGAATGACTTTTTGCCTCAGCCTCATAAACATGGCCTCATATTACCTCAGCTCTCGAAGTGCCTGCTTCAAAGATTTGCCCATGCCCATAGTTCCTGCCTGTATTTCTGACGACTCATAACTTTCTTAAAAATATCCCTTGCCAGTGGGAGTTCTTCCAATTCTACCCAATGAAGCTAGCATCATTATTNCCTTCTTCCAAACTTCACTGGGACTTTACCAAGTCACTGGTTCTCAACTTACTGATTTTACAAGGGTTTGGTCCAGAAGATGATCTGTAAGTTAGACATTTGTAGGAAACATTTCTGCAAAAAATACATCCATTTAACAGCAAAGAAATACTACTACACAACTATTGAGGTTGAACTAAGGAAAACATTCAAACGCTAAGAATACTAAGTGCACACAAGTATGTGGAGCAACAGGACTCTCATTTGTTGCTGGTGAGAATGAAAAATGGGATCACTATTTTGAAAGGCAGTTTGGCGGTTTCCTATAAAACTAATATAGTTGTAGCAGCAAATATGTGCTCACAGGTGTTTACCCAACTGGTTTGAAAACATACATCCACAGAAAAATCTCCACATGAATATTTATAGCATCTTTATTCATAATTGCCAAAAACTGGAAGCAACCAAGATATCTTATAGGTGAATGAATAAACAGAACTTGGTACATCCATACAATGGAATATTATTCAGTGATAAAAAGTGTTATCAAACCACAAAAAGACATGAATAAATCTTTGTATTATTTATTTATTTTACATCCAAGTGAGTTAGCATGTAGTGCTATAATGATTTCAGGAATAGACTCCAGTGATTCATCCCCTGTGTATAACGCCCAGTGCTCATCCCAACAAGTGTCCTTCTTAATGCCCCTTACCCATTTTGCCCATCCCCCCACCCACAACCCCTCCAGCAACCCTCAGTTTGTTCTCTATATTTAAGAGTCTTTTATGTTTTGTCCCCTTCCTTGTCTTTATATTATTTTTGCTTCCCTTCCTTTATGTTCATTTGTTTGTATCTTAAATTCCTCATATGAGTGAAGTCACATGATATTTATCTTTCTCTGACTGACTAATTTTGCTTGACAAATATCCTTTAGTTCCATACACATAGTTGCAAATGGCAAGATTTCATTCTTTTTTGTTGACCAAGTAATAGCCCATTGAGTATATATATATATATAAAATATAAATATATATATATTTATTTATTTATATACCACATCTTCTCTAACCATTCCTCTGTCAATGGACATTTCGGCTTTTTCCATACTTTGGCTATTGTCGATAGCACTGCTATAAAAATTGGAGTGCATGTGTCCCTTTGAAACACCTATATCCCTTGGATATATACGTAGTAGTGCAATTGCTGTGCCACAGGGTAGTTCTGTTTTGAACTCTTTGAGGAACCTCTATACTGTTTTCTAGAGTGGCTGCATCAGTTTGCATTCCCACCAGCAGTGCAAACGAGATCCTCTTTCTCTGCATCCTTGACAATATCTGTTTTTGCCTAAGTTGTTAATTTTAGCCATTCTGACTGGTGTGAGGTGGTATCTTACTGTGGGTTTCATTTGTATCTCCCCGATGAGTGATGTTGAGACTTTTTTCATGTGTCCGCTAGCCATCTAGATGTCTTCTTTGGAAAAGTGTCTTTTGCCCATTTCTTCACTGGGTTATTTGTTTTTGGGTGTTGAGTTTGATGAGTTCTTTATAGAGTTTGGATACTAACCCTTTATTTGATATATTATTTGCAAATGTCTTCTCCCATTCTGTTCATTGCCTTTTAGTTTTGCTGATTGTTTCCTTTGCTGTGCAGAAGTTTTTATCTTGATGAAGTCCCAATGGCTCATTTTTGTGTTTGTTTCACTTGCCTCCAGAGACGTGTTGAGTAAGAAGTTGCTGAGGCTGAGGTCAAAGAGGTTGTTGCCTGATTTCTCTTCTAGGATTTAGGTGGCTTCCTGTCTTATGTTTAAGTCTGTCATCCATTTTGAGTTCATTTTTGTGTATGGTGTAAAGAAGTGATCCAGGTTCGTTTTTCTGCATGTCAGTGTCCAGTTTTCCCAACACGATTTGAATCTTTGTTCCATTGGATATTCTGTCCTGCTTTGTCAAAGATGAGTTGGCCATACATTTGTGGGTCCATTTCTGCGTTCTCTATTCTGGTCCATTGATCTGAGTGTCTGGTTTTGTGCCAGTTCCATACTGTCTTGATGATTACAGCTTTGTAACACAGCTTGATGTCCGGGGTTGTGATGCCTCCAGCTTTGGTTTTCTTTTTCAAGATCGCTTTGGCTATTCGGGGTCTTTTCTGGTTCCATACAAATTTTAGGATTATTTGTTCTAGCTCTGTGAAGATTGCTGGTATTATTTTGATAGGGATTGCAATGAATATGTAGGTCGCTTTTTGTAGTACTTACATTTTAACAATATTTGTTCTTCCAGTCCATGAGCATGGAATATTTTTCCATTTCTTTGTGTCTTCTTCAGTTTGGTTCAGAAGCTTTCTGTAGTTTTCAGTGTATAGATTTTTCACATTTTTGGTTAGGTTTATTCCTAGGTGTTTTATGGTTTTTGGTGCAACTGTAAATGGGATCGATTCCTTGATTTCTCTTTCTGTTGCTTCAGAACATGAATGAATCTTAAATGCAAATTGCTAAGTGAAAACAGCTAGTCTGAAAAAGCTACTACCATATGATTCTAGTTATATAACATTCTGGAGAAGACAAAACAATGGAAATGGTAAACAGATCAGTGGTTGCCAGATGTTCAGGTAGAGGGTAGGGTGGGTAGTACAGGTTTGAACAGGTGAGCTGCAGTTGCTTTTTATGGTGGTGAAACTATTCTGTATGACACTGTAATGGTGGATACATGACAGTATCCCTTTGTCAAAGCATACAGAATATTACAACACAAAGTGCTACCTTAATGTATGCAAATGTTTAAAAATCATTTTGGAAGTCAGGGGATCCTAGTATTGAAAACAGAATGCGATAAAGGAATCAAAATATATTATGAATGTATGGACAACCTCACTGATTGGGGTGGAAGACTCGAGTACTAACCTAAATAACTTTAGAAATCAGTGGAGTCTATAAATCTCAAGGCAAAAGGACTGTACATTTACTCCAGCTGATAAAGTTGTTCCCACAAAGTCTGGGTTAACAATTCTAAAACCGCTTTACATGGATACAGGAATTCAACAATTAAGTACATGGATAGCAGATGGCGGGAGCCAGATTTCTCACTATTAGTAATGGGAGATTACAACTAAGCTGTGGAGGAGCCTACAATGATCCAGGAGTTAGAGTTGGAGGCATCAGTATAAACTAATGTTTAGCTTCATACAGATATAGCTGACTACCTATGGAAATACTTATAGATATGTTTATAAATTCCAGTGAGACATTTATGTATATCTCCTTGCTTTCTCATCTGAGAGGACTTTGAAGCAATGAAACCCCAGTAGCAATGAGCACATCTACTGCCCAGATCTTAATTTCTAATACCATTCTTCCGTAAAAGAAACTGTGTCCCCTTGGAGAAATAGCTGATTCTAGGGCTTGGGCAGAAAACATACACGATGACACCGAAGCATCTTGTAATGCCAGAACGTAAGAAACTGTTTAAAACAAAACCAAGTGAAAACGTCACACAGGTGCGGATATGTCAAAAGCATATAGGAGCCAGCTAAGGAGCCGAACAGCAAGGGTTGGAATAACTTGGGTAAACAAAATAATGTAGCGTTGGATTCTAACTGAAAACGTAAAGTAAATATCCATCCGTTGACACTGATATAATGATTGAATACATAAATGGGGGGAAAGAAACAAATCTGTACAGAAGAATTCCAAATACTTGATGTAAATACTCCATCCTAAACCAGATGGAACACAGTGCTCCACAAGTGATTTTCCTCCAAAGAGTACCATGGGAAGGAGGAAAAAATAGTAACTTTACAGGGGAGAAAGTTGACAAATACCACCTCACAGCAGGTGATCGAGGTGAATATCAGCAGCAAGAGGTCATACTGATAGTACGCACCCTTGATATAATGTAATGACAATGGCATTTTGCCTCGATGGTTAGCCTCCCAGACATGTGACCCAGTCTAACCATGAGAAAAAAA